>NC_037668.1:14117090-14344756 GCF_003255815.1 Theropithecus gelada | reverse complement strand
AAAAAAAAAAAAAAAAAAAAAAAAAAAAAAAAAAGTAAAAACTACACAGATATTCCCAAGAGTGGCTGTAACCTTTTACATTCCCACCAGCAATGTATGAGTGATCCAGCTTTCTCTGAATCCTTGACAGAACTTGATGTGGTTAAGCTTTTCTTTTGGTCATTCTGATAGGTATGTAGCAATTTCTCATTGTGATTTTAATTAGTATATCACTAGTTGCTACTAATGTTCTGATTTCAACATATGAATTTGGGGGAGAGGGCTGGGCACAATGCATCCCATAACAGTGTATATTCTGGTGTGGTTGCGTGTTCTAAAATTGTCAATTTAAGTCCTGATGGTTGATCATGCTGTTGGGTTCTTCTACATTCTTGTTGATTTTCTGTCTGATTGTTGTATAAATTGTGAGAAAGGGGGACGTTGAAGCATACAGCTATATTTGTGGATTTGTCTAGTTCTCTGTTCAGTATTTTCAGTTGTTTTTGCATAGACATTTATGACTTTTGTCAGGGGAGGAGTTGGTGGGTTGGTTGTTTCCTCATTATCTAATATCCCTCTCTGTCTCTGATTAGTTTCTTTGTTCTGAAATATACTATATCTGACATTAATATAGCCAGTCTTGCTTTTCTTTGTCTAAGGTTTGCATGATATATCTTTTCCCATCTTTTTGATTTCAACTTGCCTGTATCATCATATTTGAAGGTAGTCTCTTTGTAGCCAGGATGTAGTTGGGTCATGTCCATTAACCTACTCTGCCAATCTGTGTCTTGTAATTGGTGTACTTAGGCCATTGATATTTAATATGATGATTGATATGTTAGGGCTTAAGTCTGCCATTATATTTTTCCTTTTGTGTTTGTTCTCTCTGGTGTCGTTTTCTGGATATGCTTTCTTTTCCTTACCTTCCTGTGGTGACTTGAACATCTTTGAGAATGGTGTTTTGCCTTATCCATAGTGTTTCTATCGTTTGCATAGCCCTCTTGATTTTTACAGACATTCATATGTCTGTGCATCTATATCTGACCACATGGTATACTGGTATCATTGTTGTATCAGCTTCAGTGAATGATAGACGAGTTACCTCCCTTGTAGGTCTCTTTACCCTCCCAGTTTATAATTGTTTCAAACATTTTCTTTAAGGAGAGTTAGAACCACATCGAACGATGCTACAATTTTTTCTGAAACCATCAATCATAGTTTAGAAAACTCAAGAGAAGGAAGGCCTATTTTGCTTATCATTTTTTTTTTTTTTTTTTTTGCTTATCATTTTTTTTTTAATTTTCTTTCTGATGTCCCAAGGTTCCTTCTTTAATCATTTCCTTTCTGTCTAGAGAAGTCCCTTTAACCTTTCTTTTAGGGTAGAACTGCTGGTCAGAGATTCCCTTAGTTTTTCTTAATCTGAAACTGTTTTGATCTTCCCCTTAATCCCTGAAAGATGTTTCTGCTGGAGAGAGGAGTCTGGGCTGACAATTGTTTTCTTTCACGGCTTGAAAAGCACTGGGCAACTTCTTTCTGCCTCCACGGTTTCTGATGAGAAATCCATCATCGCCAAAATTATTTTTCCTTTCTAGGTAAGGTGTCACCTTTCTCTGTTGCTTTCAAGATATTTTCTTTGTCTTTCATTTCCGACATTATATTTTTTCACGTGTCTTGCCATGGACCTCTTTGGGTTTTATCCCATTTGGGATTCTCACGGCTTCTCGAACCTGTAGGTTTATGTCTCTTGCCAACTCTGAGAAGCTTTTAGCCATTTATTTCTTTATGTTTTCAGCCTTGTCCTCTTCCTCTTCCCCTTCCAGACATAGATAACAACATGAAAGTGAGACCTTTTGAGGTAGTTTCACAGGTCCCTCAGGTTCAGTTCACTTTCTCACCCAGTCTAGTTTTTCCTTGTTAAGATTGTGTAATGTCTTTTTTTTTTTTTTTTTCATGTGCGCAGTGGATGGATTTCTTTGCTGTGCACCATCCATTCTGCTGTTCAGTCTATGTGCCGGACTTTTTATTTTGGTTGTTGTATTTTCCACTTCTAATACTTCCATTTGGTTCTCCTTTAAATCTTATATTTAATTGCTAAGGCTTTCTATTTGTCCATTGATTTCAAATGTGCTCATAATTACTAAAGCATTTTCATCAGGCTTGCTTGCTTTAAAATCTTTGTCAGACAATCCCAACACCTCTCTCATCATATTGCCAGTGTGTATTTGCTGTCTATTTTCATTCAGTATGAGATTTTCCTGGTTCTTGGTATGATGAATGATTTTCAATTGAAACTTGGACTTTTGGGTATTATGTTATCAGACTCTCGATTTTATTTAAACCTTCTGTTTTAACTACCTTTTTCTGAGTCTGCTTCTGCAGGGGAAGGGGAGTAGCGCCATCTCATTGTAGCCAGGTGTGTGTAGAAATCCAAGTTTCTCCCTTGACCTACCTCTGTTGACACCCTAAGTGGAGGGCCCGCGAGGAAAGAGCAACGATGAGGCCCCTCGGTTTGGGCGAAGGGTGGGCAGGGAGGGTCCTGCGGCTGCTGGGAGGACCAGAAGGGTCGATACCCTGTGAAAGAATGAGCCGTGATTGCCGGCGCCAGGGAAAAGGCCCCGAGACGGGGTCTACAGCCTTGGAGGGGTGGCGTCCACACTCCTGTGCGCCCGGGACTCGGAAGCTCAAAACCCGCCGGCTGCTGCAGCTTCTGGGAGCCGGAGAGTGTAAGCGGGGCGAATCCCGCACACCGGCGCTTAGTTCTGGAACTGGATACCCCGCGGAAAGAATCGGGATCCCGTAGCCCGGCTATGGGTCTTCAGGGTCTTCATTTCGGGAGCAGGCGGGACACCCTCAGCCCGGGCCTATTGGGATCCGCAGTCTTCTTACCTGAGGGATCGCAGGTGCTTCCCGGGGCCTTTTGCCAGCACTTTCCTGGGGCCGCGGGAATGTCTAGATGCAGTCGAATTTCATTTGTCATAGGCAGCAATATGCAGTTGCCCAAGGCGGCGCCTAAGATTTTCGTGGATGTATCCTCAAGGGGCGGTGCTCGGGTCGTTTAGCTAGAGTGGGGTCAGCAGGTTTGCCTCACACACGAAAGGTGGCTTTCATAATGACCTTTTCTTTTTCTTTTTTTCAAGGGAGGGGAGTGGAGCTGAGGAGTGGGATGGGGGAACTTAGCTGCATCTTTGATCAGAAGAAGCACGGGAGGAGTTCCATTACTACCTGAAACCCCGCTGAGCACAAGGAACCAGGCCCGGTTTGCCCGCTGTGAGTTGGATCGGAGACGAGGGCGCCGGATGAGGTGGACGTCATGTTAGCTTTAGATCCAGAAATTTCCAGTCTTCTCATCTATCGCCGAAATCTTCTTTCTGAACATTTCAAGCTGACAGCTACAATGTCTCTGAAACCAAGGAGGTCTGTCCTGTGAAGCCCACTTGGCTTCCTCGCTCCCGGAGCACAGTTGGAACCTGTTGAATTGCGTGGCGGAACAAAAGAAAACGAACCTAAATCTGCACCTGGAGCTCGAGCCAAAGACCCCTCAATTCAGTTTCATGCTCTACGAATTGAACTAGTTGGGGGTGAAAGGGGACCCCTACACATGTCTTTATGGGTAGAGCCCCTTGAGCCAGTTCAGAGATCAGGAACCAGAAGGACTGGGCTCATCACCGGCTGAGAGCCAAGTCTGCACTCTGGTGGCAAGGAAACTGAGGCTCAGAAAGAGAGCAAGTGCTTGGCTCTGCCTCACACCGTGGTACAGCTAGGCTACAATGGAACACCGCTCAGTTTCCTTGTGGCCTGGCCTCAATACAGCCCAAGGCAGCGGCCAGGCTGGCAGAGGTGAGAGGTGTTGAGCAGCTGGGCAGTGACTGCTTGGAGCCCTGCAGTCCTGCAGCCCGCTTGGGTCACAAAGAGCCACTTTCAGTTGGGCTTTCCTCCTCTTAAAAAGTTAGTATTTACCTCCTCTTTTTTTCTTCAGACAAGGAGATTGATGCTTTTGTCAGTTTCCCTGGTGGTCTAGTGGCTAGGATTCGGCGCTTTCACCGCCGCGGCCCGGGTTCGATTCCCGGTCAGGGAATGTGTTTTGCAACATCCCCAAATTGTGTGCGAAGATTTGATAGAGAAACACACCGGTGATGATTAAAATGCAGAAATATGTTCCCAGCAGCAATATTTGTAATAATAAATGTTCATCAGTTTGGAAATGTTATAGGTTGCGATCCCTCCATACCATAAAAAGATATGCAATTATTTCAAAGGTGGATGTAGATAATGATAATAGCTGCGATGAGACCACCGATGATAATGATAGTAATAATGGCTAATGCTCTTGGAGTATTTACTATGCATTCGGGCCTGGGCTCAATGTTTTACTGCTATGTCTTATTTAAACTTGGAACAACCCATTTTGAAACGCATTCCTATTGGGCCCATTTTACAATGAGGAAATGGAGGCACAGAAAACCTGAGTGACTTCAGAGTCACACCGCCACGGAATGAGGCTATCTGCTCGCGTCTACGGCTTCATGGAGAGAAGAGTCCAAGGTTCTCTTGTTCTTCTGCTAGGGATTGTCATCTTCTCAGAGATGTGCAGCCTGAAGAATCAGCTGAGGCAGGTGTGAGGAGGAGGGAGGGAGAGAAAGGAGGTGTGTATTGGGCTTGGGATAGGTAGATTCTGGAGCTCCAGAATTGAGCTTTTGCCTAAAATGCACCTTTTGTAAACAGCATTTATTTTTCTAACAAACCCTTAAGCCTTCAGGCAGGATTTTCATCATCTAACTTGAAGCAGATGGGCAACAAAGACCCCATATATCTGGACGTGGAAGAATGAAGGTCCGAAAAGAACAGTTACAAGGTTAACTACGCCTCTTCATGGAGCAGGACGCGTAGTCTTTAGTTTTTTTGCCGATGACTGCCCTGATTGCTCCACAAAGAGGCAAGTGGTGCCTGGAAGACTGACGACATCTGCCTCAGACACCTGTCCGTTATTAAATGCCCCCATCCCCAGGTTGTGCATCCTCACTTCTTTGTGCCATTGCACAGGTTCTAGATGCCTGAGGGTGTGGTGACACGGAGGCCAGAAGTTGTGTGGTTGCCATGTTTCTGAGTTGACACCAGGCCATGTGAGTAGGGGCAAGATGCAGGAATGCCAGATCCACGACATTCTCCCTGGCCCACACTGCTGCCTGCACTTCCCCTATGGGAAGCTGCCCCACCACACGTGACCACCATAGCCTCTTGCTCTGAAGTCAGCCACTTCCCCATCCTTTGTTATGCTTAATTTGTCGTGCTCACCGCTTGCATTCCCTGTGCCTGAATGGGGAAATGCTTGTGGGGAGGACACCAGCCGGTTGTGTTCCCACTGCCCAGTCCCTTCTTGATGCCTCCAGATGTGGGCTCGGTGGGGCAGGACTTGCTCACCATGCAGCTACTCACCTAGAGCAAGGCTTCACACCTCGTGAGCACCCAATGCTCGGTGAATGAAGGCGTTCCAATGCAGGTTTCTGAGCGACATCAAGAATTCTACTGGACTTCCCACTTTTAGTCCTTTGAATAATTCAGGTAATGGGAAGATAGAAAAAGCTTTTCAAACCTGGGTGTTCTTTGTAAGGTTTATTCCAAGTCTAGAGGCACCTTCTGGAATGAGCTCCCCTCTCTGTAAGGGGACACCCCCTCAGCCTGTGGGACTCTGTAGGCAGAGAGGAAGGTAAACCCTGAACATTGAAGAGAAGGAGAAGAAAGTGGGTAATACTAGGGGCAGCCTGGAGTATGAGAGACAGACAGACAGACACAGATGGAGAGGTTGGAAAGGCTGGGCTGGGTCAAGGAGGAGTCAGGAAGCAAAAGGACCTATATGTCCAAGAGCTAGATTTAGGGTGTAAAAGTCAGAGTTCAGTTTTGCTGAAGAGAGTCAACAAAAGAACCAAGGCAAAGGGAGCCAATAACTCCAAGAATCCAGGTCTGCGTAAGAAGCATGGTCAGGTGCAAGAACCTATGGCTCCAGAGATTTGTCTCCAGTGAGATGAGTTTTACAGAAAAACAAAACAAAACAAACACCGTCAAAGAAGGAATAAAACACAGAGGTAGTTATTAGCATGCCAATTCACCCTTGTCTAGGAGGGAGAACAGTCCGTAGATCGTTTGCATTCAACAAAAGCAGAATGCAATTCACAAAGAAAAGAGAAGAGGAACAAATGTCTAAAAGGAGCCATTCTTTCTTCTCCTATTTGATAGGCCTCTTGACAGGAAGCAGTTCAGGGTCCCTCCAGCCAGTTTTCTCTGGACTCAGTTAGGTAAATCACCAGAGAAAACAATTACAATTTTTGGAAGACTTTCTAAACATCTTGGAGGTTTTGCTGTGGAACACGTGCCAGAGATTATCTCTGGGCAGTCAGTGTCCACCATGTCTTTCTGCTGCATCTTCTGCTTAGGTAAGTCAGGCGGGCACCACCCCCTCACTGGTACATCAGACTGATGTATGGAAACTTTGCTGTGCTGGCAAGAGCACAAAGGAAAAGCCTCTCTCACTGAGTTGGAAAAATATATTGGAAGATAAATTGGCACACCTCCTGTTGAAGTCAAACTAAGAACACGTAAAGAGATGCCTTCGGCTCCTGGCAATGTTGGAGTAACAGATGCCCAATTTACTCTCCTACCTGAAATCTGCCCACTGCTCCTCTCCACAAACAAACAGGTGCGTGTAATCCCAGCAGTTTGGGAGGCCAAGGTGGGCTGATCCCTTGAGTGCAGGAGTTTCAGACCAGACTGGGCAACATGACGAAACCTCAGCGCTACCAAAAAAATTCAAATAATTATCCAGGCATGGTGGTGTGTACCTGTAGTCCCAGCTACTCAGGAGGTTGCAGTGGGAGGATCACTGGAGCCTGGGAGGCAGAGGTTGCAGTGAGCCAAGATTACACCACTGAGTTCCAGCTTGGGCTACAGGGTGGGACCCTGTCTCATGGAAGGAAGGAAGGAAGGAAGGAAGGAAGGAAGGAAGGAGCTGGTGTGGTGGCTCACAAGTGTAATCCCATCACTTTGGGAGTTTGAGTCCAGTGGATCACAAAGTCAGGAGATAAAGACGATCCTGGCTAACACGGTGATACCCCCATCTCTACTCAAATTACAAAATACAAAAAATTAGCCGGGCGTCGTGGCACATGGCTGTAGTCCCAGCTACTTGGGAGGCTGAAGCAGGAGGACTACTTGAACATGGGAGGCAGAGGTTGCAGTGAGCCAATATCACACCAAAACCACAGTATCAGAGATGAGAAATTTGCTGGATGGGATTAACAGCAGCTTAGACGTTGAGGAAGAAATGATCAGGGAACATGGAACCACGAATAATTGAAAATATGCAAAATGAAACTCACAGACAAAAGACTTTTTTTTAGTGAAAAGATTATCAGTGAACTGTAGGGCAGACTTAAGAGGTCTAATTTATGAGTAATTGGAGTCCCTGAGAAGGAGCAGGGAGGAGAGGAAACATTTATTTTCTTTCTGTTATTTTTATTAGGAATGGGGTCTCAGTATGTTGCCCAGGCTGGTCTTGAATTTCATTCCTCACTCAACACTTCCTGATTTGGCCTCCTGAAGGTGTGAGCCACTGTTGCCTGGCCAATTTCTGAAGAAACAATAGCTGAAAAGTTCCCAATCATAACAAAAATTATAAATCCAGTGACCCAAAAAGTTGAGGAAACCAAAGCACAAGAAACATGAAGAAAACCACTCCTGGATCCATCAAAATAACATTGCTCAAATCTGGCCAGAAGAAAAAGACATTGTACATACACAGGAACAAAGATGAGGATTGTGTCAGCTTCCTTTCTGCTCCTGCCGGCCTCTACCAGGAGCAGCAATGCAGGCGAGCAGAGAAGCAACATCTTTAAGGTACTGGGGGCAGGGGAAGTTAGCCTAGAATACTATGCCAGAAAAAATAAATTCCCAAAACTGGAAGTGAAATAAGGACATTTAGAGATGTACAAAAGCCGAACAAATTCACTACCAGCCCGCCCACACTACAAGAAACATCAAAGCAGTCCTCCAGGCAGAAGGAATCCCATACCAGATGAAAATCCAGATCTACAGGAGGAAATGAAGAACACCAGAAATGGGTAACTATACTAGGTATTTTTTTATTTTGTAAATTTCTTTTGTAAAAATTTGACTATTTAAACAAAAGCAATAACACTGTGTTGTTGGGTTTATAACATACCTAAAAGTAAAGTACATGTCAGCAGTAGCGTCAAGGCCAGAAGGTGCGGTTTAATATCACTTGAAGGTTGACTGTGATCAGTTAAAAAGGTTTGCTCTAAGCCCTAAGGCAATTACTAAAATAACAAAAGAAAGAGTTATAGTTAATAAGCCGACAGAGGAGAGAGAATGGAATCATAAAAACCGTGTGAACACTATGATAGAGTAATTGCTCTTCCTATAGTAATTGAACCACTATGCTGTAGAAATTCTTACACCAGTGGCTGAAAATGCCCGTACAAGAATGTCTAGAGCATTATATGTTAATTGTAAAATCACGGAACCAATTTAACCTCAAAAGCGTATAGAAAGGGCTAAATGAATGACAGTTAGAGAGAGAGAGAAGAGCGCGCCAGGTGCGGTGGGTAATCCCAGCACTTTGGGAGGCCGAGGGGGGCGGATCACGAGGTCAGGAGATGGAGACCACCCTGGCCAACATGGTGAAACCGTCTCTACTGAAAATACAAAACTTCTCTGGGCGTGGTGGCGCGTGCCTATAATCCCAGCTACTCGGGAGCCTGAGGCAGGAGAATTGCTTGAACCAGAGAGTCGAAGCTTGCAGTGAGCCGAGATCGCGTCACTGCACTCCAGCCTTGCAACAGAGCGAGACTCCGTCTCAAAACGGGGGGGGGGGGGGGGGGGGGAGAGAGAGAGAGAGAGGGAGAGAGATTCCAGAATCCTAGCGGACCTTGATTTATGTCCTCATGTCGTACGCGAGACACGGAGGAGAGGAGGGTAAAGTTGGTCTTGCTCTGTCGCTCTGCCTTTCCATGAGAGCATGTGCTGGATAGAAGAAAGTTACCAGCGGTTTAAGCATTTTTAAAATGCAAGAAACGCCCCATAGAACGGGCTCGAACCACCCACCTCTAGACTTGGAAGCAAGCACACCACCCGACTGCGACACACGGACAGTCAACTCTTGCTCTGATATTGCCATGCAGAGCAAGCGCCCATCCAACGTTAGGCGGAGCCACCGCCTTTTGTAGAACAATTGTGCAGGCTCCAAAGCCTCGGAAAACAGGAGAGGCGCATCTTGCTGGCTACGGTTGAAACCCGTGCATTGAGTGATTCCGAAGCCGGAAGCGCAGGGGAACGGCCATCCCCGCGTCCTGCCTCTCGCAGGCGTCAGACCTAGCATCCCAGGAAACGTCTGGGTCCGCGACTCCCTGGGCCTGAGCAGCGTGGGTCCCAAGGAAAGCAAGCAGAACGCCCTGTGGGCTCTAGTGATGGCTCTTCCCGTTCTTGGCACCGCCTTCACCCGAGTCTTTGCGCTGCTTGCGCTCCTCTCGCTCACCTCGGCTTCGGTCGGTAGGGCGAGAGAGAGGAAGGGTGAAAAGCAGAAATACGGAGAGGCGGGAAAGAAGTAGAGGAGGTGCGGACGAGGACAGAGAGACACCCCGAGAGAGTCTGGTGCAGGGAGGCCCAGGCTGGAGTGGAGGAGATGAGAATTGTTCTCATCACGTATGAGGATTGGGAGGAAGGAAGGGAAAAGCAGAGCCGGCATAAAAGAAAGAAAAGCGGGAGCCCCCCGTGGCTGTCTGGGAACAAATCCGCTTGATAATCGAAATCTATTGACGTCAAAATTACTAGAGCAAACTCGGACGTTGCCGCTTGGCCTGTGGCTCGCCGTGATCGTATAGTGGTTAGTACTCTGCGTTGTGGCCGCAGCAACCTCGGTTCGAATCCGAGTCACGGCAACGTCATTCGTTCAGGCTATCGCTTTTTGCTCCCGGCAACCAGGCGCCTCAGGGGAAGGAAAAAGGCCTCACAGCTCACCAATCTGGCAAGGAATCCAAGGGAAGCCTTGGGGGTGCTCTATCCTGTTTCTGAGCCTCATGCAGCAAATAACCCAGTCAGTCCTGTTGGTGGCTTACACGGAGGCAATGGTGTGCTCAGAACCATTTTTCCGGTCACTGGGGGCAGGTCAGGGGAAGGAAAAGAGACCTCACAGCTCACCAACCGGGGGAGGAGTCCAAGGGAAACCCTGGACATGCACCGCCCTGTCTCTGAGCCTCACAGAGCAAATAACCCAGTCAGACGTGTTGGTGGTGGCTTACACGAAGGCAATGGTGTGATCAGAACCTGTTTTCCAGTCACTGGGCTGTTACACACGAAACGACGAAAAGCTTTTAATGACTTTCAACTCCGAACTGTTTGTTGTGGCCTCCCATGGCTTGTCTCCGCGCCCATCACCAAGTTTATATGTCAACAGGAAAGTGTGGAAAAGGGCAATCTTTTGCAGGAGTCTTTCCACCTCCACTCTGCTGGGTAGAAATGGGCCTTGGGCCTGCAGCACTTCCTTCCCAAGAGACAAGGAGTCCTCACAGCCTGTGCTGGGCTCACCTCCTTGTGTGGGAATATCTTTCTCGGATCAGACTTAGTGTGTACCCCTTTGTTCCACTTAAACATGTGCATCAACTGGCACCTGACCAGCTGCTGTATCTGCCCCCCCCCCCCGCCCCCCACTGAGAGGAGGGGGCGGGACCCTTTTTTCTGCTTCTCAAGAGGCTGTGTGTGCAGGCCAAATGGAGGGATCTGCTGGCCATGGGGGACCAATGTACAGGACTAAAGCAGAGCCCATACCCCGCTCTGTCTCCTCTCTGTGTGAATAATGTGTTGTTCTTCCATCCAGCACTTGACTGCTTGTATTTCCTTGGTGACTCTGATACCAAGAGGCTGTGGCCAGAAGTGTTCACACTTCTACTCCTGCTGATAAGGAACAGATTCCACTTGCTGGACAAGAAGAATGAAGATTCTTCTTGCGTGGGTCTTTTTGTGGACACGTGCATTCATTTCCCTTGAGGAATACCAAGTACTGGAATTGTTGGGTCATAGGGTAGGTGCAATGTTAACTTTATTAGAAACGGCCAAATGGTTTCTTCTAGAATGGTTTCTCACCAGCAAGGAGAGTTCCACTGGCTGAACATCCTTGACAGTACATGGTGTGTTCTGTCTTTTAAATACACCCGTTCTGGTGGATGTAAAACGGTACCACATCATGGCTTCAATTTGCGTTTCCTTTAATGAGTAATGCTGTTGAGCATATTTACTAATGTCTTTCACCATTTAGCAATCCTTCTTTGCAAAGAGAGGCTATCGAAGCAATTTCCCTAATTCAATTGGGTTGACTTTTTATTACTGATTTCTACATTCAAGATTTGAGTCATTTTTTTTTTTTTTCAGGTAAACACAGTGCAATTATCTTCTCCCAGTCTGTGGCTCACCTTCTTACTTTCTCATGGTGATTCTTGATGAGCAGAAGTTGAGAACTTTGGTGAAATTCTACTTTGCTTTATTTTTTTCCTGTTATCTCTTAAGGCAGAAATGTATTCTGCTACATTCTCTTCCAATAACTTAAAGGTTTCGTTTTAATTTCTAAATCTATGGCATATCAAATTCATCTCCTGACCACAGCAAGCTTAGCATCTGCTAATGTCCTGATCCCCAGGAAACTTCTCTATACTGTAAATACACTGGCAAGAGTTCCTTCTCTGCTCTTCGACAGCTACAGGCCCTGTGCCTCCCTCCATTTCTTCCCTACTCCTCTCTCCCTCCATCTCCTTCTCTCTCTCCTCTGGTGTAGCTGAGAATCCCAGAGACACCTGAAACAGAGAAGTGGACAGGTCCAGTCTAACCTATGTCCAAGAACCCAGGTTCTATGTTGGAAATCTGTGTCAGCTCTTGCCTGACCTTGGTTAAGTATCTTAAATTTTATGTGCCTCAACATTTTTCTATGGAAGGTTGGGCCACTTCACAAACTCTGCCTTACACTGCTGTTGTCAGACATGCCTGGATTTAGTGACTACTCAATCAATAATGTAATCACTAGAATTATAAAAATCATTGTCATTGTTCTCTGCCTTATTTGTGAATACTCACTCTCCAGATTGTTTTCACTTTACCTTTGCTTCTAGAACTTCATGTAGATGGAATCACAGTGCATCTACTCTGTTCTACATGCTTCTTTCTCTCTGCATAATGTCTCTGGCTCTATCCATTGCTGAGTGTAGCAGAAGTTCATTCCTCTTTCATTGCTGAATAGTATTCCATTGCAAAGAAACAGCACAGTTTGTTTGCCATTCCCGCCCCACCCCCAAACCCAATAATGAGCCTTTGGGTATTGGCTATTCTGAATAAATTGGTATTGGCTATTCTGAATAAGCCTGCTTTGAACTTTCTTCCCACAAGAGATATTGAGGGCATCTGTTTTCATGTCTCTTGGGGAAAACCTAGGTGCAGAATTGCTGGTACCAAAGAGTGGGATATGTGCAAGTCCATAAAAATAGCCAAAACTTGTCCCAAAGTAGTTGTGTCATTTTACATTTCTATCAATGACATGTGAGAGTTGTTGTTGTTCTTCATCTTCTCCAAGATTAGGTGTTTCCTCTCCTTATAAATTTAGCCATGCTACGGGGAGTTACAGCGGTGTCTCAATGTGGTTTTAATTTCCATTTTCCTGATAGCTAAACATACTGTATGTGCTTTGTTGACCATGTGTGTACCTTTTATTCCTGTGTATCAGTTCAAGTCTTTTACCCATCTAGCATACTTGGGTTGATTGGGTTTTGTTGTTGTTGTTGTTGTCGTGCTGTTTTAATTACCAGGTAAGAAGATCTCACCATACATCATAGTTACAGGGTTTGGGGGTCAGATAGGTTTTGTGACTGCTTTCTCCCAGTCTGAGGCTGACTCATTTCTTCACTTTCTTTGTGGTGTCTTTTGGTGAGAAGATATGGCTAATATTGATGAAGTCTAATTTATCAAGTCTTTCCTTTATACATGTTTTTTTCTGTGCCTTGTTTAATAAATCTGTGTCTACCAACAAGTCACAAAGTATCCTCGAAATGCTTTATATCTTCAGCTTTTAAGTTTTGGTCTATAATGTCCCTCAAGTTACTTTCAGGTATAGTGTGAGGGAGAAATAACCTTGTTCATCTCCTCCTTCTCTTTTATGAAAGTCAATTAATTGAAACTATTTCCTTTGCCCCTTGAACTGCTTTTATTGAAAACCTATGGCCGGTCATGGTGGCTCATGCCTATAATCCCAGCACAGTAAGAGACTGAGGCTGGTCGATCACTTGAGCCCAGGAGTTGGAGACCAGTCTGAGCAACATGGCGAAACCTCGTGTCTACTAAAATGCACCTGTAGTATGAGCTACCCAGGAGGCTGAGGCAGGAAGATCACTTCAGCCTGGGAAGCAGAGGTTGCAGTGAGCCGAGATCAGGCCACTGCACTCCAGCCTGGATGACAGAGTGAGACCCTGTCTCAGAAAGCAAAAAGAAATTAATAAACAAACAAAAAAACCCTATGAATCTTATAGCTGTGGGTCAGTTTGAGGTCTCCCAAGTCAGTCTGTTTATGTATTTGGGTCTCCCAATGCTGCTTGCACATTGCCTTGTTTATAACAACTTGGAGTGAGTCTGAAAGTCAGGTTGTGCAAGTCCTCTGGTTTTCTTTTTAATACAGCACAATAAGCTTTGAATTAGGTCACAACTTATGTAACCATCACACAGATCAACATATGCTGTCACCTCATCCCTCTCATTTCAGTGTGGGACACAAGCCCTCGCTCATCTATGCTGATTGCCCCCTTGGGGCCAAGGATCCTTGTTATGGAAAATCAGGGACCCCAAATGGAGAGACCAGCTGGAGCCATGGCAGAGGAACATAAATTGTGAAGATTTCATCTTAATATTTATCAGTTCTCAAATAATACTTTTATGATTTCTTATGCCTGTCTTTAGTCTCTTAATCCTGTTATCTTTGTAAGCTGAGGATGTATGTCACCTCAGGACCACTGTGATAATTGTGTTAACTGTACAAATTGATTGTAAAACATGTGTGTTTGAACAACATGAAATCAGTGCACCTTGAAAAAGAATAGAATAATAGCGATTTTTATGAAACAAGGGAAGACAACCATAAGGTCTGGCTGCCTGTGGGGTCGGGCAAAAAGAGCCATATTTTTTTCTTGCAGAGGGTCTATAAATGTACGTGCAAGTAGGAAACATATCGCTAAATTCTTTTCCTAGCAAGGAATATTAATATTGATACCCCGGGAAAATAATGTGCCCCGGCGGGGAGGGCTATGAATGGCCACTGTGGGAAGGTCTGTCTTGCACAGTTGAGATAAGAAATGAGATAAGCCCTGCTCTCCTGCAGAGCCCTCAGGCTAGTAGGGTTGGGAAAACTCAGCCCTGGTGTATTTGTGGTCAGACCAGTTCTCTGCTCTCGAACCCTGTTTTCTGTTGTTTAAGATGTTTTCCAAGACAATACACGTGCCGCTGAACATAGACCCTTATCAGTGGTTCTGCTTTTGCCCTTTGCCCTGTGATCTTTGTTGGACCCTTATCAGTGGTTTTGCTTTTGCCCTTTGCCCTGTTCCCTCAGAAGCGTGTGATCTTTGTTAGACCCTTATCAGTGGCTCTGCTTTTTGCTCTTGGAAGCATGTGATCTTTGTACCTAGTCTCTGTTCTTAACACCACCTCCCCTTTTGAAACCATTAATAAAAACTTGCTGGTCTGAGACTCAGGTGGGCATCACAGTCCTACTGATATGTGATGTCACCCTGGGAGTCCACCTGTAAAATTCCTCTCTTTGTACTGTCTTTCTTTATTTCTCAGCAGGCTGACACTTACGGAAAATAGAAAGAACCTACATTGAAATATTGGGGGTGGGTTCTCCCAATAGATCTTCTCTTCTACCCTCTGGAGAGAATAAATCTTCAGTTGTCTGCAGGGAGGATGAACACGCAAAAAGTCCACAACACTCAGCACAGAGTCCAGATTTTAGTGGTGAGTTTGGTTGGGAGGAAGCTCACATTTCAGACCTTTCAAAATCTTAGGAAAAGTTTTCTTTATTTCTGACTGTGAAATGTACAAAGCTTTGGATCATTTATAATTTCTTCTTTTTCTAGAAAGATCACAGGAGACCTAATATTTGTGTCCCCCAAAAATGCCTTGGTTGAAACCATAACCTTCCCCCACCCACCCCTGGAAAGTGTTAAAATTAGGAGGAGGGGCCTTTGGGAGGTAATTAGATCCAGAGGGTGGAGTCCTCCCGAGTGGGATTAGTGCCCCTATAAAAGGGACACTAGAGAGCTCTCTCAGCCTCTTTCAGCCACCTGCAGATACAGTAGGAAGACGGTAATCTACGACCAGGAAGAGGTTCCTCACCCTAATCCTACCATGCTGGCACCTTGATCTTAGATTTCCAAACTCCAGAACTGTGAGGAATGTCTGTCATGGATAAGCCACCCAATTTATGGTACATTGTTATAGAAGCTCCAACTAAGACAGAGATGGAGTCCCATGGAGGGTGTCTAATTTTTGATGCTGGTCATTGCGTTCTTCAAGTGGGATGTTGCAAATGAGAAACTGACAGAGAGCTGACCTTTTACTGCATATGAAAGAAGAGAATGGAGGGGCAGAGATACAGAACGGGGAAGAATAAGCTGGAATCAGAAAACTGATTTCAGGGTCTGGCACTTGAATGTCTGACTTTAGGGAAAGAGAAGACACTGGTAGGTGTATCCAGAGAAGACCTTCAGTGGAAACAGCAAATATTTAAAAGCCATTTGGTTACATCTTTCACTTGTTTGTATGTAGTCCCTCTTTTGCCATCTTTGTAAGTCTGGCACAGGTGAACTGGATGTGTTTGTCCAATGTGTTTTTGGAATGCAACTATAAATAAAAATGACTATGTTATACTTCAAATATTCATCCCAGAACCTCCTAGAGTTCTCTTAGGTTCTGACAACTGTGCATTGAAAGTACAACAGGCCCATCCTGGGGATTAATTTTCATTGCACATTTCTAGGAAGAGGGAGGAGGAGGAGGAGGGGGAATGTGACAGTCTCAACAACAGTTGCTATACTCTTACAGAAGTGGTTTTCCTATGTGCTTCTCAACAGATCGGCCCTTTCTTCAAATAAGAGCAGTTGGAACAACAAAGGCTGTTCAGTTGTATCCTTGAAATCCATGGAAATCCTGGGTAGGGAAGCTCCAGTACCACCAACTAGAAAGACCGGGGATGCCTAGTAGCTGGTACTGGCCGTTGTCGTAGGCTTTTTCCACGTTGACAAACTGAAGACGGGGACATGAGTCACATTCACCAGCCACGGGAGGACCTCCAGACGAGGTTTGGTTGACTTCATGGTAACTTTAGATCCTGAAACCTCACAGGATTTTTCTTCTCTTCCCTTTGATCTCTCTTCCGCTTACTCAACAGGACAGGACTCGCCGCCTTTCTTTCCCATCAAAAAGGGATCCCTTGCGGACAGGACCTAAGTGAGTAGCCGCTTTCCCCGACGTGTCCTTCTGGGCCTGGGTGTCTCGGGAGCTCAGGCTGACCGAGACCTAACTACCAGCGAGTGGGACCAGTAGGAGTCTGGAGGGGTGCGCCCCACCAGGTTGGAGGTTTGGCACCAGGGTGGAGGTTTGGCGCCCGGGGTCGGGAACAGCAGTCAAACCCTCTTCTTCCCCGCATCGCGCACCTGCCCCCTCCCGCCCACCCCGCCCGATGCTGAACGAAGTGGCCCCTAAGGCGTCTCTGCAGGCCCAACCCAAATAGGCCTGAAGCTCCAGGAGGGGCGAGAGGATCCTCTTTGAGCGAAACCAGCCTTCTGCCTGGCTGGCCCTGGTTGACACACTCAGAAGAAGCCGAACTGGCGGACAGAAGGGAAGAAAAGACCTAACGGTAGAATCTCATGATGTCAAGATGTTAAAACCCTCCAATTTTAAGGTCCGACTGCGCGGGGGAGCGAGGGGTTCTCAAGCTGGATCGACCCCTGAGCCTTCATCTGGACAGTCCTCAGCACAGCTCAGCACCAATGGTTCTCAACAGGCAGCAACTTCACCCTCATATGCTTCCCCCATCCCTGCTGGGACACTAGGCCACGATGGGGGAAGGGGAAGCCCGGAGGGAGAATGTTAACCCCTGGTATCTATCTAGTCAGCGGAGGCGAGGGATGCTGCTAAACACCTTGCAATCCACCGGAGGGCCCCTCCCCAACCCCGAAGTAGCCATTCCGCGGAGGTGGAGAAACTCGCGTGTAGATCAATGCCCACGCACTTGGCCAACGGGAAATCACTAATTGGCGACCAATTGGATCTTGGATATGAGGAAAAAACTCCAGCGTCAGAGGGAACTCTGGAGGTTTTGCCCAGAGCATAAGGAAGGATGGCGTTGCCATTGCCTAAGATGGGAAAATGGCAGGTGTCGCAGGTTGCAGGGGAAGGTAGGAGACCAGTTGAGGGCCCTGGAGCCTCCCTGGAAAGAGTTTTCCATCCAGCCCGTCTCGGTTTCCGCATCCGTGTGAGTCCTTTATGGTGTCAGGGATGCCAAGCTCTGAGTCCTTTATGATGTTCGGGTGCCTCGGTCTCACCCCAGGAGCCTCCTCGCTCCTACCTGCTCCTGGCTACCCGGTGCGCGGCTCTGACCCCGGCGACCCGCGACTGTTTCTCCACGCGCTGCAGCTTCACAAAGGCCTATCTGTAGGTCAGTGTTCAGGTACAGCCGGGATGCTGCAACCCGCTCCAGGACTCGCCTCGTGGAGTGCTGGGTGCGTCGCCTGCGGGCTCCTCTTTCGGAGAAAGGAGGGAGGAAAAGGCTTTGTGAGACGACTCCAGGAGCGACCAACGACGCCGACAAGGCCCAAGTCCTCCCAGCGCACAGGCAAACAGTCGCTTATATGGCAAGAAGGTTGCGAAAGACCCTCCCGTGCGCCCCTGCTGGTCTAGTGGCTAGCATTCAGCTCTTTCACCACCGCATCCCGGGTGTGATTTCCGGTCAGGGAATTGTTTTGCACTGACCGCCCACCCGCAGGAATCTTTCTTTACTCCGCTGTCAGCCGGCTTGCTCCAAGGGCCAGAGGCAGAACAGTCTGGCCGCGAGGTGCCAACCCTGGCGAAGGAGGGTAAGTCCTGGTGGACGGCCTCTCATGACACACCGCTCTTATTTATCTCCGTGTCA
Organism: Theropithecus gelada; assembly: GCF_003255815.1. Taxonomy (NCBI): domain Eukaryota; kingdom Metazoa; phylum Chordata; class Mammalia; order Primates; family Cercopithecidae; genus Theropithecus; species Theropithecus gelada. The sequence goes on along the minus strand of NC_037668.1, from coordinate 14,326,554 downwards.
ATCATCCGCAGAAGGGGCGTCTCGCTCAGGTGTACACCGCCGTGCAGGGATGCCAGCCCTCCTGGGGCTGCACCCAAGAAGCCCACCGTCTTTGCCGCCTCCGCCGTCCTGGAGGCGCCGATTGGGCTGAGCTGCAAATAACAGAGAGGCCAAGCCAAGCTGTGGCGTTTGTGCGTGCCACACGTTGTCAGCTGACACAGGCGGTCAGCTGAGCCTCCTCACCTCCGTTCGCAGCTAACGCGCTTCTTGGCCTTGGAACAGGCGACCGGAGGCGATGTCCGCGAGGCTGGGAGCGGGGTGAGCGGCGGGCGAAGTCCTCCAGGACCGCCCGTTTGTCGATTAAGTGGCAGAGGGGAGCCATGTTCGCTTACCCAACAAAGACAGCAGGTGGAGTAGACACAAATGGAAAATTGGCCGGTGCCCTAAGCAGAAGGCAGGTGTAAAAATCACTAGGACGTCTAAGCGATGGTCCCACAGTCAAATCCCGCAATGTCTTGTCTACACTCGACCAAGCAATTGCGCACGCTCCCCCTTTGCCATTCAGTACTCCCAAGAAGGGTTGGGACGAACCCCGCGTCCTCTGTAAGCTCAGGGGAGAGCGGGCCAGGGAAGTGAAGTGCACAGACTCAGCAGAGGCCGCCGGCAGAACCACGGAGGTGAGAGGGCGCGGTGGCTTCGGGGCGGCAGCCGCTGCTGAAAGGAGGCCCGGGTTGTCGTGTGGGTGACTGTCGGTGGAATCTTTGGCTAAGAGTGGTTTGGAAGAATAGCGACGGGCAAGCAGAGGGGAAGGTAGTGACCCTGAGCCTCCTGCCAGGGAGAGGAGGCTGTGCTGTCCCTCCTCTCCCCTTACCTGGCGGGGGACAGGCTGTGGTCAGGAAGGGAGTTCTCCCTGGACGAGGCTAGTCCACCGCTCTCCGGCTGCGCTGACCCCTGCGATTTCCCCACACGCGGGGCCCTCCTCCGGGGTGCTGTTTGTGCTACCGGGCGACTGGGTTCGCATTCTCTCCTGACATGCTTTGGCTCACCGCCGACGCCGATATCGCCGCCAGAGACCCTTCACCGCCCTCCTAGGGATCTTGAGGGCCTTGTTCTCACTCAAGTTCACGAACAGACAGATGTGAGCTCTCTGTCTTTTACACGCTGAATTTGGCTATCGGCAAAAAAGCCCTGACCCAGAGCTTGGGTCTCCCCCCGGCCTGCACACGACTTCCCGACTCCGGCCTCCTAGCGCGGCTCTGGGCTCGCGGGTGGGCAGCCTCCACCCAGTGTGGAACCGCGGCAGCCGCAGCCCCCGCAGGCTGGCGGTCAGACACTAGCAGGAAAAGGGACACAAGGCTTCCGTGGTGGGAAAGCATGGGAGACATCGCTTTCCCACCTGGCGAGAAGGTCTCCCTACAGTCTTTGGAGACAAGATGGTGGGAGGCACCCGTTCCAGGAATAAGGAGGCTGCTCCTGAGGCCTGGCTCTGCACCGAGGCTCCTGGGTCCCGCGCACCCTCTCCCTACCCGCTGTAGCAAGAGCTGCTTCACACATCTCGGCTGGCTTCCTCTTCCGCCTCTGGCTCCTCTTCCTCCCCAGCTGTCCGTGGGACAGCAAGGCCCCCAGCCCGTGGGAAAGACCTAGCCTCCTCTCCAGCACTTGTAGAGAGAGTCGGATGCACGTCTCTTAACCCCAGGAGGACAGAGACCCTGAGGTGGGAAGGGACCCCTTCCCTTGCCAGGAGAGGATAAGGAAGGGAGTCAAGGACAGAATTTTCTTCAGCAAACAGTAAAAGGGGAAGTCTGGGGACGCTGAGTTTTTAAAACCTTTGCCCCATCACGTAAGTAATCTATGATTTTCCACTACACAAATCAGCACTCCTAGTCCTCCCTCCTTCCCCACCCCCAATCCTGATTCCTGTTTACAAAGAATGTTCAAAAACACAGAATTACGTATAACAGTTCCCAGTTTACTCAGGAAATTCTGAGATTACAAAGAGACTTTACAAATAAACAAGGGAAGAGAAGAACGTTGGTGGGTCCAACATAGTACGGCCATGGTTTTACACTGAAAATATAGAAAGACAACCTCAGAATAAGGAAACTTTTGGAATTGAATAAGTCAAGTTTATCATTAGAACGCAGAGAAAAAAACTCTCCAAATGTAACTGATCTTCTGTTTTAAACTACTGGTTGGACTGGGGAGCAGGAGAGCAAGGGAATCCTCCAAAGATTTTTGGATGAAAATTAACCACCCCTTGTGTACCATAGTCACACCCCAATGCCCCTCAGATCGGAATCCTTTGGAAGGAGCTTCCAAGAGGTATAAAGCAAAACCAGAAAAAAAAGCAAAACTCGCAAATTCTGTAGTTCGTTTTCTCTCATTAAAAATATAAATATCAGGCTAACACCTGTTGACACAATACCAGGGTCACAGAATCCCTCCCGAAAGACCGACGGGCCCACGGAAGGCGCAGATGCCAAGGTGGTTGAGGAAGTTAAGTAACTCGGTGTTTCCGCACACCTCTCTGTGAGACTGTCTCCGCGGCTCCCCTCATCTCTATGCAGATACCTCCCCACAGGCTTCCCTTCTCCTTGGGCCTCTGAAGCCTCTCTGACCCACTACTGAAGAGTCTCCTCCGCCCCGCAGCTTCTCTCCTTCCCAGACCTTCATTTCTTGATCCTGGCTCTATAGTGAGATGTGGCCTAATGTAGCGGAAAGCCCAGCAGGCGAATCTGTCTGACGAATGTCTGACGGCCTTTGGATTACCCAGGGGTTTGCCCTGAGACTAGATGAAAGTAGCAAAGGTTTTAATTCTCAGTATTCAAAACTGCAGCAACCCACCGGAAACACTCCCCACTTTCAAAGACAGGCTTCGAGCACAGGAACTGTAAATTCCGGGATTAGTTCGAGCAAAGAGAATGCTCCAGAGGTGGCACGCGCCTCGGGTTAGCTTCCAGCTTCCACGACCAAGGTCCATAAATGCAGTACAGCCTGTGTAATATAATAACTTTGTTGGGTAGAAACATAGTAGCTCTTCCTGCCTGAAGGGTAAGAAGGCCTGCATGGCCGGGAGTTGGACCCGAGTCTCCTGCATGGGAGACAAAAATTCTGCCACTGAACTGTAGCAGGAGGAGCTGAAGATGAAACCCCTCAGACACCGAGATAGTGAAGGGAGTGGCTTTAATCAATCAGCTGGGAGGATTGGCAGGCTAGCATCTTAAAATCCGAGCTCACCAGGTGCCTAACTTCTGTCCCTTCTAAGGGCTCACAACTCTAAGGGGGTCTGTGTGACAGGGTCATGATCGATTTAGTAAGCCAAGGGGTACGTGACAGGGGGTGCAAGTAGCAGTGGTCAAAGTGAAACAGAACGGGAGATTTCACAATGTCCTTCTATACAACGTCTGGAATCTGTAGATAACAGTTGCTAGATCAGGGGTCGAATTTTAACTACCAGGCTTAGATCAGGCAGGCCCAGGCCTGGTTTTGGGTCTGGTTCCTTGGTTTCGGGTCTGGTTCCTAGGCACTGGGCTACCTGCCTTTAGTTTCGCTTCTCTTTCCTTTTCTGAGTATAAAACAATATGAAAGGGTCTCTCTCTTCCCTCATTTCCCCACTTTGAAACTCTCATTTTTCATTAGTGGGAGTTCTCACTCTTAGTTTTGCTACTTATGTCTTCTTGCGCAATAGATTGATAGTGATTCATATAGTATACTTGTGTTGAAACATTTCGGTGAACTAAGGTAGCAATGACACTTTTTGTCATTTGAAGAAGTACAGGTAGCAAACAAGGGAGCAGTAAGCAGGTTTCTATTACTATTATAACTCCAATTATAAGAGTTTTAAATCCTCCTAGTGCTGGGAACCACCTTCTAAACATGCCTTCAGGGTCAAATCCGTGCTACACTTGTACGTGCACATATGCCAGTTTTGTCAAGTTTTTAACAATGTCTTTAACTATTTGCCTTTGATTATCCATGTGTAGACAGTAATTAGTAAGGTTAAATTTCTTATAGACCTCTCTTCCAGCTGCTAGCAAGTAGTCGAGAACCAATCTATTTTGATAGATAGCATTTCTTATCTGAGTTTCTTGCCACGCCAGAATAGTCAAGGCTTGATCGGTTTTATTAGTGATGAGTTCTAAAACAGCTTGCCAACCATGATTTGGTTGAGCATGTAAATGGGAGTCCGGTATCCCCATGAGCCGTCTTGTGTCTAGGTGGTAGGACTATAGTATAATTTTTTAGGAGGTCATTCATCATATTTTTAATTATCTATGGCTATGTTGCGCTTTTCATGGGAAACAGAGACAGGGAAGCCCAGGAGTTTGCCTGTTTTTATGGGCAGTAGGAAGAAAGATGGTTTAACAGTGCCAATAACACAACTACCTGTCCACTGGTCAGGCAGCTTAGCATAGGCTCTATGTCTACATATCCAGTATAGCCCAGTGGGGGCCATCCAGTCCCAGTGGGATTCTGGGTGGGCCTAAACAGTCTGTAACTTTGGAAATTTACTGAATGGATTTTTATCTGTAAGGTTTGAAATCCACCATGTAACTGTTTTTGTGGTACCATTATACAGTTTTTGTCCTAGGCAACTAAGTCATCCTACAGAATGAGTGAATTCTTTCTTTTGTTTAGCTATGCAATATTGTCTAATAATTGAGACTTTTAGAACCTAGAAATGATCAGGGTGATTCTTTTGGGCCAGGAATTCATCAGGAACTGGGTCTGTAGGCACTAATTCTCAGGCTTCTTATGGCCATTGATCTCCTATTACAGTTTCTCCACAAACATAACATGAAGTGACATTTGGAGACTGGGCTACATGCTTGGCTAATTGCAAAAACACATTTCTGGTTTTTCCTGGAGTCTCTGGTACTGGCACATTTAGTTCATCATAGAAAGTCTGAAATACTGGTTCTGGAGAGAGTTTACGAACCTCCTCTTTTACAAAGATATTTACTCTAGGATCTAGTCCTTTTCTATTGATGCCCAGAGATACGTGTTCTCCTTTTTTCTGCCTTGGGTTTAAGGGATTTGTAATTACTAATTTCAAGGGGTTGCAGCTTCCACTCGTACAAGAGGGGGTGCCTTCTCCTTTTTGGAGCTAAAAAGGATCTTTTTCATCCTTTTTCTAAGTAGTCTAGATGACACAAGACCAGTAATTACACACATTTGCACCTGAGCTTAATTCATGGCAGGTATACTTATTTCCTGCCGTGTAACTTTTTTTTTTTTTCCCAATTTAAAGAACCACATCTTATTGTATGCCAATTGCTATTGATAGTGGCACAAGCATTAAATTTTAGGGTTGTATGCTTGGGGACCCCTCTTTCTTCTGTCCTAGCTATTACTTTACTTATGTCGCCTAGAAAAGGACCAGTCCTGAATTTTATTTTAAAAACCGTGATCATGGGAGGCTTAAAATGGGTCATAACACACATCAGGTTGGTTATTTCCTGGGTTACATACCTTAGATAGAGTACCATTATACAAACAAGTTTCTTTTAGAGTCCCAGTACACTCATAATAACCATAAAATAATAGGACTGTAGCAATCTTTTGTTCTAACTCAGTGACTTCATGTATACACTGGGAACAGCCCTCAGTCTGAGGAAGGTCAGCTGAAGTCCTCACTGTACAAGTCCAAATTTTAAGGAAACTGAGTCCCATGATGAGTTTTCTCATGCTTCAGCCATGTGTGGGCCAGTCAGCTTCCGGGTATGACTGGAGCAGGGCTTGTCATCTTTTTCAGAGTCACTTTGCAGGGGTTGGCAAAGCTGCTCCCTTCCACACACAGCTCCCAGTCTACTGATGTTTAAGGATAGTCTTGGATGTTGGGCCCACTAGAATAAACTGAGTCCAATACTTCTACACAGTTATGTTTAACTGGGCTCTCTGATACCAGGAGCAAGGTGGCGGGGTTTAGGGTGTTGCAAACTTCAATGGTTATGTGGGGATTTTCACAGAACAAGCTTTGGTATCTAGTTAGTCTAGCATTCATTAGCTAATGGTGTCCTTTGGTATTTATTAAAGTCACCACAGCACGGGGGACTTTATGTTTAGGTTTTGCCTAAGCGTTAGCTTATCTGCTTCTTGTGCTAACAGGGCCATTGCTGCCAGGGCCCTTAGACATGGGGGCCAGCTTTTGGAAACCCCGTCTAGTTGTTTTGAGAGATAGGTCACTGGCCTTGGCCAGGGCCCTACAGTCTGGGTTAAAACTCCAACTGCCATATTTTTTTTGACACATAGAGTGTAAAAAGTTTTGTCAGGTCAGGTAGCCCCAGGGCTGGGGCCGACCTGAGTTTTTCTTTTAACTCATGTAAAGCTTGTTGCTGTTGGTTGTAATAAATGTTGTTTATCTAATTTATGTTTTTATTGACTGTCATCTACCAAAATATTGACTTACATCCTGTAACTATTTGATTTCGAGCTTTAATTTGATCTGGTATTCCTTGTGGGGCTCCAATTGCATCTAAATAGATGTGAGAGTTGAAAGACCTATAAGGGGTTCTCTCGCTTTATGATGTCTTATTTTTTCTTCTTCCTCTGGTTGATGAAATGCCAGGGTGAAAGGGATAGCCAAATGGACTAAAGCACAAGTGCCACTCTAGTTATTTGGCAGAGTGCCCAGTAAAGGTCCACCACAATACCACCACACATCTACTTGGGGATGAACAGGGGCTGACTGATGGATAAGCTCTTGAAAATTCTTAAGCTCACTGCATCCCGTCGGGTCTCCAAGGAATGCTGTTTCCTCTCTGTCATAAGAGACAGGAAGTGAACTTAGTGTTGGGAGACGGAAGCTGGATGGCCCTTAGGAGCTGACCCACAGGGTGCTGGGCTTTGGGATAGAGCAGAGAGAGCTTGGCACGACTTATTACTCCAGGCTGTAGAATGCTGAAAAAGAGCTACCATGGAGCCCATGTTGGGTCGACTGGAGGACCACCTTAGTGGAAAGGGGACAATCTGGGCCTCTGGCCTGCCATGTGCACAAGCATAACAACTGGTACTGGTATTTTGATTTTTTGAAGGGCTTTTTGTGTCTCTATCTCCTTCAGTTCTGCTTTGATCTTAGTTATTTCTTGCCTTCTGCTAGCTTTTGAATATGTTTGCTCTTGCTTCTCTAGTTCTTTTAATTGTGATGTTAGGGTGTCACTTTTAGATCTTTCCTGCTTTCTCTGTGGGCATTTAGTGCTATACATTTCCCTCTACACACTGCTTTAAATGTGTCCCAGAGATTCTGGTATGTTGTATCTTTGTTCTCATTGGTTTCAAAAAACATCTTTATTTCTGTCTTCATTTCATTATTTACCCAGTAGTCATTCAGGAGCAGGTTGTTCAGTTTCCATGTAGTTGAGCGGTTTTGATTGAGTTTCTTAGTCGTGAGTTCTAGTTTGATTGCACTGTGGTCTGAGAGACAGTCTGTTATAATTTCTGCTCTTTTACATTTGCTGAGGAGTGCTTTACTTCCAACTATGTGGTCAATTTTGGAATAAGTGTGATGTGGTGCTGAGAAGAATGTATATTCTGTTGATTAGGAGTGGAGATTTCTGTAGATGTCTATTAGGTCCACTTGGAGCAGAGTTGAGTTCAATTCCTGGATATCCTTGTTAACTTTCTGTCTCATTGATCTGTCTAATGTTGACAGTGGGGTGTTAAAGTCTCCCATTATTATTGTGTGGGAGTCTAAGTCTCTTTGTAAGTCTCTCAGGACTTGCTTTATGAATCTGGGTGCTCCTGTAATGGGTGCATATATAGTTAGGATAGTTAGCTCTTCTTGTTGAATTGATCCCTTTACCATTATGTAATGGCCTTCTTTGTCTCTTTTGGTTTTGTTGGTTTAAAGTCTGTTTTATCAGAGACTAGGATTGCAACCCCTGCCCTTTTTTGTTTTCCATTTGCTTGGTAGATCTTCCTCCATCCCTTTATTTTGAGCCTATGTGTGTCTCTGCATGTGAGATATGTCTCCTGAATACAGCACACCAATGGGTCTTGACTCTTATCCAATTTGCCAGTCTGTGTCTTTTAATTGGACCATTTAGTCCATTTACATTTAAGGTTAATATTGTTATGTGTGAACTTGATCCTGTCATTATGATGTTAGCTGGTTATTTTGTTCGTTAGTTGATGCAGTTTCTTCCTATCATCAATGGTCTTTACATTTTGGCATGTTTTTGCAATGGCTGGTACTGGTTGTTCCTTTCCATGTTTAGTGCTTCCTTCAGGAGCTCTTGTAGGGCAGGCCTGGTGGTGACAAAATCTCTAAGCATTTGCTTGTCTGTAAAGGATTTTATGTCTCCTTCACTTATGAAACTTAGTTTGGCAGGATATGAAATTCTGGGTTGAAAATTCTTTTCTTTAAGAATGTCGAATATTGGCCCCCACTGTCTTCTGGCTTATAGAGTTTCTGCCAAGAGATCTGTTGTTAGTCTGATGGGTTTCCCTTTGTGGGTAACCCGACCTTTCTCTCTGGCTGCTCTTAACATTTTTTCCTTCATTTCAACTTTGGTGAATCTGACAATTACATGTCTTGGGGTTGCTCCTCTTGAGGAGTATCTTTGTGGCATTCTCTGTATTTCCTGAATTTGAATGTTGGCCTGCCTTGCTAGGTTAGAGAATTTCACCTGGATAATATCCTGCAGAGTGTTTTCCAACTGGGTTGCATTCTCCCGGTCACTTTCAGGTACACCAATCAGACGTAGATTTGGCCTTTTCACATAATCCCAATTTCTTGGAGGCTTTGCTCATTCTTTTTACTCTTTTTTCTCTAAACTTCTCACTTCATTTCATTCATTTGATCTTCAGTCACCGATACTCTTTCTTCCAGTTGTCTTTCTTCCAGTTGATCGGGTCAGTTACTGAAGCTTATGCATTTGTCACATAGTTCTCGTGTTATGGTTTTCATGTCTATCAGGTCATTTATGGACTTCTCTGCATTGGTTATTCTAGTTATCCATTCGTCAAATCTTTTTTCAAGGTTTTTAGTTTCTTTGCTCTGGGTTTGTAGTTCCTCCTTTAGCTCTGAGAGGTTTGATCGACTGAAGCCTTCTTCTCTCAACTCATCAGTTATTCTCTGTCCAGCTTTGTTCCATTGCTGGCGAGGAGCTGCATTCCTTTGGAAGGAAGGGGAGAGGTGCTCTGATTTTTTGAATTTTCAGCTTTTCTGCACTGCTGTTTCCCCATCTTTGTGGTTTTGTCTACCTTTGGTCTTTGATGATGGTGACATACAGATGGGGTTTTGGTGTGGATGTCCTTTCTGTTTGTTAGTTTTCCTTCTAACAGTCAGGACCCTCAGCTGCAGTCCTGTTGGAGTTTGCTTGAGGTCCACTCCAGTTAGGCTACTCCCAGTTAGGCTTTCCCACTTAGACTACTCGGGGGTCAGGGACCCACTTGAGCAGGCAGTCTGTCGGTTCTCAGATCTCAACCTCCATGCTCGGAGAATCACTACTCTCTTCAAAGCTGTCAGACAGGGCCATTTACATCTGCAGAGGTTTCTGCTGCTTTTTGTTTACTATACCCTGTCCCTGGAGGTGGAATCTACAGAGGCAGGCAGGCTTCCTTGAGCTGCGGTGGGCTCCACCCAGTTCGAGCTTCCTAGCCGCTTTGTTTACCTACTTAAGTCTCAGCAATGGTGGGCGCCCCTCCCCCAGCCTGGCTGCCGCCTTGTGGTTAGATCTCAGACTGCTGTGCCAGCAATGAGGGAGGCTCCGTGGGCGTGGGACCCTCCGAGCCAGGTGTGGGATATAATCTCCTGGTGTGCCGTTTGCTAAGACCCTTGGAAAAGCACAGTATTAGGGTGGGAGTGACCCAATTTTCCAGGTGTTGTGTGTCACGGTTTCCCTCGGCTACAAAAAGGAATTCCCTTCCCCCTTGCACTTCCCAGGTGAAGCAATGCCTTCCCCTGCTTCGGCTCTCGCTCACTGGGCTGCACCCACTGTCCTGTACCGACTGTCAGACATGCCCTGGTGAGATGAACCCGGTACCTCAGTTGGAAATGCAGAAATCACGTGTCTTCTGTGTCGCTCACGCTGGGAGCTGGAGGCTGGAGCTGTTCCTATTCGCCCATCTTGGCGCCCCCTATTTTGTTTCTACTTCATTATTTTTATTTGAAGATTATTTTTACTTTTTTACTCAAGCAGAAGGTTCTATAAGCACACGATGCTTTATCTAAAATTACTGTCATGTTGAAAAATGACTGTCAAAGGTAGAATAATCCAGTGTGAGAAAGAGTCTGTGCTCCTGAAGAGAAAATGGAATATTATATCATGCTAAATACTATTAAATGATGTGTTCAACACCCAAAGTTGTCAGACCAGCAAGCTCTCCCCAGATAACACTGTTTATAAGCCTCATTCCAGCTATCTAGATAAGAAAAAGTTAGTGCCAAATTTTAGTCACACTTATGAGAGTAAGATCAGACTTTTAATTTATCCTTCTATCAATCTACTCTTGCTGGAGGTTGACAGAAGTAGAAGTGATTATTAACATAAACTGTAATCACTATGAGCCATTAGAAACAAAGAATCACCCAGAGCTGAATGTTAATAGCAGACTCAGAGAGCTTCCTTGGTCTATTAGTAAAATTAAGGAGAGATGTTCCCTAAATGCCTTGTTGTAACGACATGACAAACTAGTCTTTGATGGGTTGGCATTTCTACAGCTCCATTACCTTCCTCTTTACTTCTGGAAAGTTATAAAACATTTTGTGCAAGAAATGGTCTCTTAAAATTGGGAGACTAAGAAAAGTGGATGGATCTGCCTACACTTCCTATCTCCTTCCTTAAATGACTCCTTTTTCCTCAAAAGCCATTGAAACTGAAATGCCAGATCTATTAAGAGTAAGGCTTATGGCTATCAATCTTTTGCAAATTACTTAATCAGAAGATTCCAGAGTGCTTCCCCAGTAGAACATTTTCTCCCTGTCCACTCTAGTTTTGCTGATGCTCTATCTGTTATAGACACAGCTAAAGTTACAGAAACAGATGAAATTTAGAATGTAATACAAGTCATGTCAGCACGTGAAAGAAATAAAGTGTCATGTAAAAAATAATGGAAGGAAAAAAATCATTGTGCCCCACTTAGTTTAGAAAGGGTATTCGGTCACATTTATTATGCTACAAAGCTGTTCCACAATTCCATGTTTAAAGTAACAGAAACCTCAGCTTCTAACCTAGGAAACTTAAAACTAGAGGAAATAAAAACAAATTCATGATGTTGAACCCACAAAGCTGCAAAGCAATCTTGGTTACTTTTCACACTCTTGACTGTCAAGACATCAGAGGTACAATCTCCAGTGCCCCTCTCCTTATACCTGTCATGTTGCCACAAGAAAACATTGAGACAATGATTAAAACTATAAACATACATCTGTAACATTTCTTTTTAAACTATTCAAGCACTTCAAAGCCTGAAGCTGATTACTTCTTTTTATATGAAGAAATGTATACATACTAAATAGTGAAAAACTTAGGACCCTATCTAGTGCCACAAATGGAAGAAGCAATACCCTCCTTTGGCTGTAATGAGTTATTTGGTGAAACACTGAATGTAAAGAGGGATACTACATTTGAAATTATCTTTGTAGACAAAGAATTCTGACTCTGGAAGACCATTCTAGAAGTCATGTTCTGACTAAATAGCATGACTTTGGTTTAAAGAAACCTAAAGGTATCAATAAAGAACAAATTTTAAATAGAATTTAATCTGTACCTAATCTAATTTCACTCGTGTACAACAGTCAACTCTGAGACAGTATTGGAGATAAAAGTTTACTATGATCACTTTCACAGCTTTTCCCTCTGTTCTTTAACTTGGCCTTCTTAATACTTGCAGTCTACTATTACAAGACTACTTTCCTGGTTTTGATTACCTTCTGATAAGGATTATATCACTTTTATGAAGTCATTCTTACAGACTCTCAATCTCCTTCCCACTCTCTCATCTTAAAACGGGCATTCTTTTGATTTAAAAAATGCTCTCACTCAAAGAGGAGTTGACTGAAAGGCAAAAATAATACACACACATGCATTTATGATATGATATGGAACATATGAAATGGATTGTGAAAGTGGGGGAAGAATAAACTTTATTGGCCCACAGAAGGGATGAGGGAATGAGAAGGGGCTAGAGATAAGAATGAATAAAAGTGGAAAAACTAAAACAGAATGATTTAAAATGTGCAAATATATTTTGCAACCTCTACCATTCAATTTAGGAATATGCATGTACAGTGAGATCCATGTAGACTAAAGTGAGTTTAACTTTGTAGTTGATGCTACTTGTACCAGTTCCATCATTAGTAAGTCACCATTTAATTCTGTCAAAGTCAGACAAGGATCTTTCTGGTTAGTGCAAACAAGGTTTTCCATCCTGGGCTGCAGTCTGACCCGCCAGTGCTCAGTAGGCATGCTTGTGATGAATTCGCACACTTTCCAGTTCCCCACCTCCAATGGCGGCCAGGGTCTCCAGCCTGTTTAAGCGCTCCAAGCTTCTTCCAAGAACTTCTTCTAGCCGACTGTGTAACACCTGAGCCCCTTCCAGTTCCACCTGCAGAGTTCGGTCTCTCTCAGAGCTGATTAAACATGCCACACGGAAGGAAAATGGATTAGCCATCAACTGTAGTGAGTCCACATTTGCTTCCAAAGAACCATCAATGCCACTTTGAGCCACACGACTTTGTAAAGTAATTGTTCTCTAGGACACAATAAATGAATGTAGTCTGTGTGGCATTTGTGTTCACTGCTGATAGATGAGTAAGGACTCATCCTTTTTTTAAAAGCTTCCCCCTTACACTAGATTCTGGGCCAATTTCACCTAAAATTATAGCTTCTAAGACTTATCTCACACACCTATACCCCAAACAAGAGATATTTCATTATTTGACTAAAAGCTCTTGTTTCTGAAAAACTAAAACCCAGGACAAACTAAATATAAACTGGAACAAGACTGAGCCAAGTAGAACCACTACTGAAGAGACTTGTTTTCTCATTTGTTACTAAACTTGAGGTGGGATGGTGTGCTGAAAAGGAATCTGGTTCATAAACACTAAAGCTCCAGAGGTTCTTTAAAAAGTAACACAATCAACTGGTCCTATCAGACCTTTCCTCTGCCTTCATTTTCTGGTGGAAAGAAAACATTTTTAAAGCCCAACAATAAATTACAAGAAACTGAATAGCAAAAATCATAATAAAAAAATTGAAAAAGAGTAAAAAGGGCTAGTAGGGAAGGCAAAATGAGAAAAAAAAAATGAAGAGAATATAAAATGATCCAGAGAGGTATCATATATGCAACCAAAAATCAAGAGGTAGAAGAAAATATATTCATCATGATAGTTATCGGTGGTCCCAGGATGATTTAGCCATCCCAATTAATATATTTTCTTCGATGATATTAAAATGAATATCAGTGTCCATTATAGCCTTACTTTTTTTTTTTTTTTTTTTTTTTTTTCCTTTTTTGAGATGGAGTCTCACTCTGTTGCCCAGGATGGAGTGCAGCGGTGCGATCTTGGCTCACTGCAACCTCTGCCTCCCGGGTTCAAGTGATTCTTCTGCCTCAGCCTCCCGAGTAGCTGGGACTACAGGTGTACAATACCTCATCCAGCTAATTTTTGTATTTGTAGTAGAGACAGGGTATATATAGCCTTATGTTTTTTTTGTTTTTTTTTTTTTGAGACGGAGTCTGGCTCTGTTGCCCAGGCTGGAGTGCAGTGGCCGGATCTCAGCTCACTGCAAGCCCCGCCTCCCGGGTTCATGCCATTCTCCTGCCTCAGTCTCCCGAGTAGCTGGGAGTACAGGTGCCCGCCACCTCGCCCGGCTAATTTTTTTTTTTGTATTTTAGTAGAGACGGGGTTTCACCGTGTTAGCCAGGATGGTCTCGATCTCCTGAACTCGTGATCCGCCCGTCTCGGCCTCCCAAAGTGCTGGGATTACAGGCTTGAGCCACCGCGCCCGGCCAGCCTTATGTTTATAATAGAACAGCTTTTAATAGGACATGGATCACAGAAGAGAAATGAACATACATTGAGTGGCTACTCTATGCAAGGCATTGTTTCAGACACCAAAGCTGTCTTCTTATTTAATCTCTGCAATAGCTGTGTGAAACAGACACTATTCCCAACTTGAGATTTTGACACTGAGGCTCAGAGCAATCCATAAAACAAATGACAAAGTGGGTAGCCCCAGTAATTGTCCCTGTTTTTTCTCCCCTCTTCAGTATCATAAGCATCTGCACTTAATGAAGAATAAAAGGCATAAAAAGAACACGATAGTAAAAGAAATAAAAATTTCAATAAAGAATAAAAGGAAAAACAGCCACTCTCTTACCTCTCTGATGGGCATGGAACTTCACCAGACTGCTATACAGCTGTCTCTCTGCTTGTAAGGCCTCATTGAGCCGACTCCGTTCATCCACTAGTCCTTCTAGCACCAGCAGCAACTGGGGAAAGAAGAGAGAAGCAGCAACACGCAAATGGCACAGTGAGACATGAAGCCACAGTTAACCCTGAGAAACAAGAAAATGCATTAGCATATACTAGGACTTAAAAAGCCCACTATCTTAGTACTTAAGCTTTTGATACTATTTTATAGTTTTCAAATCAATGTCATATTATCTTTTTTTATCTTTAAAAGCCTGTAAGGTGGAATTCAAACTAGGCTGTAATGTCTTTCCTGTAAATCCCACATATCCATACAGTCTTTATGGTAAGGACAAGTTATTTTAAAGAAACCATTTAAAGGAATTTAGCAATAGTTAAATATCACCCACTCAAAATACCCATTCACAGGCATTTCAATTTCATGATCCTGAAAACAGGACAGAACCAAAAAGTAACATTACTCTGGATTTGATAAATGTGAGAAAAACAGGAAGAGGATGTGGAAACTAAAATATCTGATATGAATAATCAGATAATGGCTAAGGTAAAACCACAAAAAGGGAGACTAGGGGATTTTTAAAACTGGTGTTTCTTAAACGCCACACATTCTCATATCCTGAAAACTAATTGAGTCATAAAACATGAGTCTGTTTGTAAGCAGAAATATGGTAATGAAATCAAAAGATAAAATATGATAATTCCATCACAAATACAAACACAGGTTTTATATTAGAGATCTAGCTATGGCAAAAGGTAGAAAAAAACTAAGGAGCTATTTGGACTAGCTAGCTCAACTGAATTCAGGAAGCCATGACACTGACTGATCTTCTAAAAGAGATGCCAACATAGTAACAAACAAGCTTTCAGTTTCAGTCTGTAACTCTGCGCTGTGGTCCTAGTATTTCTTCAACATCATAGTTGAGTATGCAGCTAGTGTGGAGGAAACGCAGGGGGAAGGGAATCGCTAAGGCTGAAAGGCCTCTTCTAAAAAATTTGATGAGAACTCTATGCTAGAGAGAGTTAAAGCGCAAGGTGGGAAAAAGGTGGGAAATGAGTCTTCTTAGGAAGTATGTGAAGTCACAAAAGGCTTGAGTTTAAATCATAGCTCTGGCATTTATTAGTTACATGACTATTCTCCACTCCCATTTTAAAGGAGAAATCAGTGTTTCAGCTTCTTCATCTATAATAATTGGGCTGACACCACTTACTTTGTGTAGAGCTGTGAGCATTAGTGCTAATTTAAGTACCTAGCACAGTACATAGCTCATGAATACTTGATAAACTTTGATTATACTCAAATTTCTCATTTCATGTTTCTAAAACTAATTTCATGGGTCTAATATCATAACTCTAAGCAGCAATCACATAACACTCCCTTTTTTCACTAATGCTTTATAATAATATTATTTTTATTATATAATAAAAATATTAAAATTTTTATTTTTTAAATAATAAAAATAATAAATATTATTATCATCTTGGAGGCAGAGTTTTGCTCTTGTTGCCCAGGCTGGTGCGTGATGGCATGATCTCAGCTCACTGCAACCTCCGCCTCCCAGGTTCAAGCGATTCTCCTGCCTCAGGCTCCTGAGTAGCTGGGATTACAGGCGCCCGCCACTACACCTGGCTAATTTTCGTATTTTTAGGAGAGACGGGGTTTCGTCATATTGGCCAGGCTGGTCTCAAATTCCTGACCTCAAGTGATCTGCCCACCTCGGCCTCCCAAAGTGCTGGGATTACAGGCATGAGCCACCGCACCCGGCCTTTACAATTATTTTATTCCATTTAGCAATGGGGAGAGAGAGTTACGGTTTTCTAGCACTTAATAAGTTTTAATGGTCCCAATCTAAAAACAGGAGCATCTTTTTGAGATAATGTATATATAAAATAACTTATATTTTTCTCCAAAAAGAAAAAAGTCATACCTGGCATTTGGACTCAGATATTATACTTGGAAAATTATATACTTTTAAATATAAACTATTTTGAAAGAAAAAATAATAGGGATTTAGAAATTAAGACTTGACTAGAAAATTCACTTGACTTTTTCTTTCTTTTTTAGCCATGAGTTCAAATTCCGCTTTGGCATTACTCAGTTCTTTTTCCAGCCCTGCAATTGTGTTCAAGTCTCCTAAGATGAAAATACAGCACTAGTTTTAATTGCTAGTAACATAACGTGATATCTGCTGCCTCCTCTGAGTAATTTACAGAGGACACATTCCAATAATAAGAAAAAAGAAAACATACACACAGGTTGTTCTTTGTAGCATTATTTATAATAGCAAAATATTGCAATCATCCTAGATGCTATAAAGAAAAGATTGAATAAAACATATTCACAGATGGCACTATATACTACTGTAAATAAAGAATAAGGATGGTCTTTATGAACTTATATGAAGTGACTTTGAGATTCTAAGAATACGTTAAGTAAAACAAGCTATGTGGTTGAGAATACATCTAAGGTAGTAGGTTTTCTATTAGGAAAAAGGGGAAATAAGAATGTACATATATACATCACATATACACAGATGATTCATTTGCTTATTTTTGCAAAAAGATATACAGGAAGAATAACCCAGAAATGAAACTGATTACCTTCAGGAGACGAGTGGAAACAGGAGAGAAGGGAGAGGGAAATATGGGACATCTGAGTATATCATTTTATATGCTGGAGTTCTGAACTGTGTAAATGTTTAATTTTTAATGTATAAGTCAGCTTGACAATTAATGGGAGAGAAAATGTCTAAAACTGAGTATTAATATAAATATATATAGCAAATAAATAAAACCACCCAGAAGATACTAAAAAATTAATCCAAATAATTTTTGAACTCACTACTCTAACTGAACACTGTCAGTGCAAAATATCCTAAGGATAAAAAGAATTACAAAAAAATCTTAAACATTACTTAATACATTTATTGTTGATGGTAGTATTTATGTAGCAATTCTGAAACAACTTTTGCATATTATAGTATTCTGCAAATGTGTAAATATTTTGAAACATATTGATGCTCTAAGTAACCAGGGCTCTCAAAGAGATACAAACATGAAATGAGGGAAAAAAGAACCTATATTGTTAAATTGGAATTACAGAAATCAGTATCAAATCTTCATATGTATACAAATACACACACATATACTTAAAAATATTCATTGCTAGCTCTGTTCACTTAAAAGGGCCTAGAAGCAAAAGGCATTCATGTAGCAATGAACACATCTTGTGCCCAGATCACAGTTTCTGAATGCCATTACCCACCAAAAGGAACCAGGGAGCTCTTTAGGATAACGGCTGATTCTGGGACTGAGGCAGGTAAAGCAAAAGGTAATCACAGAACATCTTACTGTGCCAGAAACTATGAAACTATGCTAAAAAAAACAAAAACAAAAAAACAACAAAAAAAAAACTGATGGGGATATGGCAAAGCTTGATGAGGCTCCCACCGACCAAATATGGGTTAATTTGAGCATTAAAGGAAATAATGACCAAAATCAATAATATAATGATTTTTAAAACTCCATATTGATAAAAACAAATGGGGTATAGACATAGGGAAAGGACAGCTCTTCTTTATAAATAATACCCACAAATAAACAAAGAAGAAATTTCACAAACAGAAAATCATATATATATATATATATATATATATATATATATTTTTTTTTTTTTTGTTTGAGTCTTGCTCTGTCATCCAGGGTGGAGTGGGGGAGGGTGGGGGGGGGGCGGGGTGGCGGTGGGGAATCTCTCCGCTTTCCAGGTTCAAGCGATTCTCCTGCCTCAGCCTCCTGAGTAGCTGGGATTACAGGCATGCACCACCAAGCTCGACTAATTTTTGTATTTTTTAGTAGAGACAGGGTTTCACCATGTTGGCCAGGCTGGTCTCAAACTCCTGAGCTTAAGTGATCTGCCCACCTCAGTCTCCCAAAGTGCTGGGATTAAAGGCATGAGCCACCGCGCCCAACCCTGAAAATCACTATTTTTAAACTACTAATATAGTGTAAATTCAGCCAGCAGATCACTTATATACTAAGGGTGAAATAAACCTTTTACAACAGAGAGATTTGACAGCTACAACCTTAACCAAATGACTGAATTTAATATCACCAATATTTTGTATCACCAATACAAACCGATTATCATGCACTGATGTGATGCACTAAAAAAGACGTCATCCAGTCCAGGCACAGTGGCTCACGCTTGTAATCCCAGCACTTTAGGAGGCTGAGGTAGGTGGATCACTTGAGGCTAGGAGTTCCAGACCAGCCTGGCCAACATGGCAAAACCCTGTCTCTAAGAAAAAATACAAAAAAACTAGCCAGGCATGGTGGCGCATGCCTGTAGTCCCAGTTACTTGGGAGACTGAGGCGGGAAGATCGCTTGAAACTGGCAGGCTGGCAGGCAGGCAGGCAGCCAGGCAGGCAGGCCAGATGGAAGGAAGGGAGGGAGGAAGGGAGGAAGGGAGGAGGGGAGGAAGGGAGGAAAGGAGGAAAGGAGGGATGGAGGGAGGGACGGAGGGAGGGAGGGAGGGAGGAAGGAAGGAAGGAAGGAAGGAAGGAAGGAAGGAAGGAAGGAAGGAAGGAAGGAAGGAAGGAAGGAAGTCATCCGTGTAGTATTCCTGCCAAAAATGTTTAACTCAAATCTAAGCATGAGGAAACAATCACAGCTAAATTGAGGAATATTAGCTGGCCTGGATTCTTCAAAAATGCCAATCTCGGCCTCTGCCCCCGCACAGGCCGGGCCTGCAGTGGTGAGGGGAGCCAGGCTGAGGGTGGGAGCGGGTGGCAGGCAGGTGGAGGGCGGGGAGAGGTGGTGGAGGAGGAGGAGGAGAGATGAGGGCAGCGGAGGAGGTGAGGAGCGCCAGGTACCAGGCTAGGGAAGCTGCGGGCTCTCGGGGAAGAGATGGATGATGAACAAGCTTTACATTGGGAACCTGAGCCCCATGGTCACCACCGACGACCTCTGGCAGCTCTTTGGGGACAGGATGCTGCCCCTGGTGGGACAGATCCTGCTCAAGTCCGGCCATGCCTGTGTGGACTACCCCAACCAGAACTGGGCCATCTGCGCCATCGAGACCCTCTCGGGTAAAGTGGAATTGCATGGGAAAATCGTGGAAGTTGATTACTCAGTCTCTAAAAAGCTAAGGAGCAGGAAAATTCAGATTCGAAACATTCCTCCTCGCCTGCAGTGGGAGGTGTTGGATGGACTTTTGGCTCAATATGGAACAGTGGAGAATGTAGAACAAGTCAACACAGACATAGAAACCGCTGTTGTCAATGTCACATATGCAACAAGAGAAGAAAATAAACATGGAGAAGCTAAGTGGGCATCAGTTTGAGAACTACTTCTTCAAGATTTCCTACATCCCAGACGAAGAGGTGAGCTCCCCTTCGTCCCCTCAGTGAGCCCAGTGTGGGGACCACTCTTCCCGGGGAGCAAGGCCAGCCCCTGGGGGCACTTCTCAGGCTAGACAGATTGATTTCCTGTTGAGGATCCTGGTCCCCACCCAGTTTGTTGGTGCCATCATCAGGAAGGAGGGCTTGACCATAAAGGACATCACTAAGCAGACCCAGTCCCAGGTAGACATCCATAGAAAAGAGAACTCTGGAGCTGCAGAGAAGCCTGTCACCATCTATGCCACCCCAGGGGGCACTTCTGAAGCATGCCGCATGATTCCCGAAATCACGCAGAAAGAGGCAGATGAGACCAAACTAGCCGAAGAGATTCCTCTGAAAATCTTTGCCCACAATGGCTTGGTTGGAAGACTGACTGGAAAAGAAGGCAGGAATTTGAAGAAAATTGAACATGAAACAGGGATCAAGATAGCAATCTCATCTTTGTAGGATTTGAGCATATACAACCCGGAAAGAACCATCACTGTGAAGGGCACAATTGAGGCCTGTGCCAGTGCTGAGAGAGAGATTATGAAGAAGCTGCGTGAGGCCTTTGAAAATGATATGTTGGCTGTTAATACCCACTCTGGATACTTCTCCAGCCTGTACCCCCATCACCAGTTTGGCCCGTTCTCGCATCATCACTGTTATCCAGAGGAGGAGATTGTGAATCTCTTCATCCCAACCCAGGCTGTGGGCGCCATCATCGGGAAGAAGGGGGCACACATCAAACAGCTGGCGAGATTCGCCCCTGCAGAAGGCCCAGACGTCAGCGAAAGGATGGTCATCATCACCCGGCCACAGGAAGCCCAGCTCTAAGCCCAGGGACGGATCTTTGGGAAACTGAAAGAAGAAAACTACTTTAACCCCAAAGAAGTGAAGCTGGAAGCCCATATCAGAGTGCCCTCTTCCACAGCTGGCCGGGTGATTGGCAAAGGTGGCAAGACCATGAATGAACTGCAGAACTTAACCAGTGCAGAAGTCATCATGCCTCCTAACGAAAAGCCAGATGAAAATGCGGAAGTGATCGTCGGAATTATCGGATACTTCTTTGCTAGCCAGACTGCACAGCGCAAGATCAGAGAAACTGTACAACAGGTGAAGCAGCAGGAGCAGAAATACCCTCAGGGAGTCGCCTCACAGCGCAGCAAGTGAGGCTCCCACAGGCACCAGCAAAACAGCAGATGACGGAGCCCTTCCAACACCTGACAGAATGAGACCAAACACAGCCAGCCAGATCGGGAGCAAACCAAAGACCATCTGAGGAATGAGAAGTCTGCGGAGGCGGCCAGGGACTCTGCAGAGGCCCCGAGAATCCCAGGGACCGAGGAGAGGTGGGGAAGGTCAGCCAGGTTTGCCAGAACCACGGGGCCCGCCTCTCGCCCCCCAGGGCTTCTGCAGGCTTCAGTCATCCACTTCACCATCCATTCGGATATCTTCTTAACTCCCACGACGCTATCCCTTTTAGTTGAACTAACATAGGTGAACGTGTTCAAAGCCAAGCAACATGCACACCCTTTTCTGGTGGCAAATCGTCTCTGTACATGTGTGTACATATTCGAAGGGGAAGATGTTAAGATATGTGGTCTGTGGGTTACACAGGGTGCCTGCAGCGGTAATATATTTTAGAAATAATATATCAAATAACTAACTCCAATTTTTAATCAATCATTACTTTTTTTTTTTCTTTCTAAGGAGAAAGCAGGCTTTTCTAGACTTTAAAGAATAAAGTCTTTCTTTGGGAGGTCTCACAGTGTGGAGAGGAGCTTTGAGGCCACCCACACAAAATTCACCCAGAGGGAAATCTTGTTGGAAGGACACTCACACCAGTTCTGGATCGCCTGTGTATGTCAACAGAAGGGATACCGTCTCCTTGAAGAGGAAACTCTGTCATTCCTCATGCCTGTCTAGCTCATACACCCATTTCTCTGCTTCACAGGTTTTAAACTGGATTTTTGCATACTGCTATATAATTCTCTGTCTCTCTCTGTTTATCTCTCCCCTCCCTCCCCTCCCCTTCTTCTCCATCTCCATTCTTTTGAATTCCCTCATCCCTCCATCTCAATCCCGTATCTACGCACCCCACCCCCTCCCAGGCAAAGCAGTGCTTCCAATATCACATCACACGAAAGGAACAAAAGCTAAACACACAAACCAGCCTCAACTTACACTTGGTTACTCAAAAGAACAAGAGTCAATGGTACTTTTCCTCGCGTTTTGGAAGAGGAAAACAGGAACCCATCAAACCAACCAATCAACCACACAAAGAAAAAATTCCACAGTGAAATTCAGCAATATTCAGCAAAATGATTTCTTTCTTTAAAAAAAAATGTGGAGGAAAGTAGAAATTTATCAAGGTTGTTGGCCCAGGGCATTAAATTTACAGATTTTTTAAAATGAGAAAAACACACAGAAAAAGCTACCTCAGGTGTTTTTTTACCTCAGCACCTTACTGTTGTGTTTCCCTTAGAGATTTTCTAAAACTGATAGTAGGAGCATTTTAAAAATTTTCTTAATAAAAATGAGTTGGAAAAGAAATAAGATATCAACTGCCAGCCTGGGGAAGGTGAGAGTTCAAGTATGCAATAGCTGTTCTGAATTGTCTTCCGCTAGCCAAGAACCTATATGGCCTTCTTTTGGACAAACCTTGAAAATGTTTATTTAAAAAAAAAAAAAAAAGATGACAAAGAAAAACAGAGAGAGATAATATTGGAGATGTCCTGAATTTTAATAGGGTACGCGCCATTAGGGCTTTTTGCGCTAAAGGATGAACAGGTACTGGTTTCTGTGAATAAGCCATTATACCACCAGACTGCAATGCCAGTTTCCTCTATGGCAAACAGTATTCTGTGACCAAAAAAAAAAAAAAAAAAAAGAAATATATCCAGCTAACAAGAAAAAAAAAATGCCAATCTCACTAAAGAAAAAAAGAAAAAAGCTAGACAATCGTTCTAGATCAGAGACTAAGAGACAGGACAACTAAGCACAATGCATAACCCCTGGGTTGGGGGAAACCAAAGTAGCCATACAGAACATTATCGGGACAACAGGAACTCTGAATGTGGACTGTATATTAGATACTAAGCCTATACCAAGGTTAAATCTCCTGAGTGTGATAATTATATTGTAGCTGTGTAAGAGAACGCGCCTGTTCTTAGGCAACACTTACTGGAGTATTCAGGAATAAAGTGTCATGATTTCTGTAAGAAATTCTCCAATGGTTCAGAAAATACATCACAACTACAAATGTGTGTGTAATAGAAAGAAAAAAGGCAAATGTGGCAGAATGTTAATAACTGGTAAGTCTGAATAAAAAGGTCTATGAGTATTCACTGTACTATTTTTGCCACTTTTCTGTAGGTTTGAAATTTCAAAAATAAAAACTTTAGGGAAAAGTACACTTTTTAAAAAGGCAAATAAAGAATAAATAAAACAAATCCAACATTCTTTTACTCTTTGATTAGTATAAAGTTTTCCTACTAGAGAATGACTACTTATAAGACTTTTCTAAACCATCCCCTGAATGGGGCTAGGCTTGGCAAATAACTCAATGTACACTGCCTACCCTTCCTAATGGTTTAATGTAGGTGATGTCAAGTTACAGTGAGTGGCCCCAGACTTGAAAGATACCCAGGAAAAGGTGTCGTCAGCTCATGGTCCTACTCTGCAGGATTGGAACCACTACCTCCTGCATTTCTGAATCCCTGCAAAACTATCTGAAAAGGAGAATAAAGATAAGAGTTTCTCTGGGCCAAATTGTGAACCCAAAGCAATAACGTCGACTCAACATAAGGTAAGGACAGTTCTTCAGCCTTTCAGAGGAATTCCAAACTTATTTGTTCCATTAAGATAGGAAGAGAAAAGAGTCTTGGCCAAACCTATTAATACGGAGATTACTAGAAGGAAAAACAAGAGAAAAACAAAGTCCCTTAATGAAATGAAATTTGATACTTACCTAATGTGGATCTGGGTATGCTGGCATCCTCTTTGGCAGTCAGTGAAGTGCTACCATCTCTGGAAGGTATCTGCATTGAACCCTAAAAAACTGGAAAAGTCGGGGGACTTAGGAAGATGCAGGAACTATGATCACAATGACAGTACTGAGACTATTCTGAGATTTTGGTATTAAAATGACCAAACCTACACCTCAAATGTAAAAAGGAAATGGAATCAGCATGAATTATCTAAGTCTATAGTTCTTACTTGATCAGTCTTTTCTCCAAGAGCAGGGGCCAATGTAGGTAACTTCAGCTTGTTGGTTAGAGTTAGGTACTTGGGACATCAGGGAGTCTGTCCCTCCTAAATATTGGCGCAGGGCCTGTAATTCTGAATTTCTTTCCATTAAGGCTTGCACCATCTTCTCTCTTCTCAAAAAAAAAAAAAAAAGGAATTTACTTCTTAAATATTGTGAAATTAATATACCCCATACTATTATGAGATTCTTTATTCTCACCATGACCTCTGAAAAATGTAATCTTTTTTTCCTCTTAAGATAACTCAGATTTTAAATGATCAGATTATTAAGGCAAAGAAAATGTATGTAATGAAGTTAATGGATACATGTATTGTTTAGGCACCCTTCCAAATGCAAGGTTTTCAAGAAATGTTTCATACTTTGATGATTAATGTAAAACTGTGGTCTCAGGTCAGGTACAGCAGCTTACACCTATAATCCCAGCACTTTGGGAAGCCAAGGCAGGATGATTGCTTGAGCCCAGGAGTTCGAGACCAGCCTGCACAACACAGCAAGACCCCCACCTCTAAATAAGTAAGTAAATAAATAAAACTGTGGTCTAGGTAATAAATAGAAGGAAAGAAACTAACAGAGTTGACTGTAAAATATATAAATACACACACATCTATAGTCTGCAAATGCTTCCTATTTGCAGACTATAAATGCACTACATGATACTTTTCTGATCTGTGCATTAATCCTTACTTGGCTTTCCTGCTCCCTGGTGCTCATAGACCGAAGCAGGCCTTGAATCTCCATTTCATGTTCCACCACTTGTTTGTTTCGATCACTTAGAAGGTCCTGCAGCATCCTTTCCTTTCGCTGTAGACGCTGGCACAGCTCCTCTGCTATCTCACTCTGCCCTGGTCCAAGTTTGCACAGCAATGTTGCACTAAGATCCTAATGCAGAAAGGACACTGTAAGTTTCTGGAGGAAAGAACTGCCTCTACTAAATATTAAAGGGCTTATAAGAATCTATCATAGAAGAAGGAGGTGTGAGATTCTTGAGAGTAAGTATCACGTTTTACTCATTTTTGTTTTACCAGATCTAGCACAGGCCTGCAACACAGAAGTCTCTAAATACATGTCCCAGGAATGAATACAAACAATACAGAAAACTATCTCTGGTGGCCACTTACATACATATTGTTTTCTGAAATAAGTCTTTTTCCTATTTGTTCAGGACATGTAACAATTAATGTTAGATGAGGATAAAGGGACACTCAGTTCATTTATTTGTTTTCCCCCAGTGTAACTTTATAGGAGGAAGCATAAAACGAATTGCTGAAAGGAATACTAAACACTGCATTTGCTATCATAGTGATGGTTTCTATTTCTGTACTAACCACGGGCACATGGTGGAGGAAATGGAGGAGCCATATGGCCTAGGTTGATACTGGATCTGCTACTTATTAGCTACGTTAGCTTGGACAAGTTACTTAGCTTCAGAAGTCTGTTTCCTCCTCTACAAAACGGGGATAATAGAATGTGCCTCATGGCCTTGTGAGGGTTCAACCAGTGAATATCCATTGAGATCTGAAAACAGCACCTGCCCCAGCATGAACACCGTAACTAATAAAGGTTAACAGCTGCCAGACGGAAGAGGCAATGTTTAGGTCTCATTCATTCTCACATAACTTCTTTGAGAAAGTTAATTGCCAACTTAAGTTTCTAGATGTCGGGAAAAAAAAAAAAAAAAAATCCCAGTGAAAGTCAATGACTTGCCCAGGCACAGAATCGCCTGTACCTGGAGAATCGCTTGTGTACCTGGGAGGCAGAGGTTGCAGTGAGCTGAGATCACACCATTGCACTCCAGCCTGAGCAACGAGAGTGAAACTCAATCCCAAAAAATAAAATAAAATAAAAAATAAATAAATAAAATAAAATAAAATAAAATAAAAGAATATCAAGCAACCAAAGAAGCAGGGAAACAAGATACATAATGAAAAATCTAATCATCTAGTTGAAATTGACACACATGCTGGAAATAGCAGAAAAGGACATTAGAGCAGTTATAATTGTATTTTAATTAAATGGAGAGGTTGAAGATTTTTTAAATATCAAATTCTGTAGATAAAAACTATGATTTACAGTCTGAAATGGAAGAAGGCACTGGATTAAACATTGCAGAAGAGATTATTGAACTAGAAGGAAAAGAAGTTCAAACATAAATGAAACACACAGTAACAAATAACTTGAAAACATAAAAGGACCATCAGCATAAAAACTTTAAATACCCTAGTATAGGGCTAAATGGAATCCCTGAAGGGCGTGTAGTGGAGAATAGAGACAAAAATATTTAAAACATACTGGATGAAAGATTAAGGACCTTCATGGAAACCATAAACTTCAAATATTACAGAACTGTGATTATCCTAAGAACAAGAAACACGAAGAAAACTTCACCAAGGAACATCTTAATCAAATCCATCAAAACCAGTGATAAAAAGGAAATCCTAAAAGGAATAAAAGGGGAAAGAACATGTTACATATGGAGGACTGAATATAAGGATGGCATAAGATTTCTCATAGGAATATTCTGGCCAAGATTCTCTTTTCAAAACAATTCTGAGTCCAGTCAATGGACAGTTATACTATATCATCAAGGTTCACATTTGTGTTCCATAATTGGGTGAAATATTAGCATGAAAAAACAGGTATAACTGAAGACATATCTCAGACTGAACAAACCCAATCCTCTATATAGCACACAAAGAAGAACCAGATTTCAGCAATGTTACTTCTTATCTTCTTTAACTAATTAAGAAATTTAAGAAATATACACCACAGTATGACTGATGTTTCTTACTATATGGGTTATTAACTATAAGTTAAAAGCTGGGGGACATCATCTACCAAAAACAGTAACTATAGCTTTGGAATATCTAAATCCTCTGTATCTATATTTAGATGAGTAGTTGGCAAACTATGGCCTGGCAGCCACCTGCTTTTACAGATTAAGTTTTATTAGAGCATGGTCATGCTCGTTTGTTTATATATTGCCTATGACTACTTTCGCTCTACAACAGCAGGGCTGAGTAGTTGCAATAGAAACCTTCTGGTCCACAGAAGCCTAAAATATTTACTATCTGTCCCTTTACAGAAGAAAGTCTGCCAACCCCTGCTTAAATAGCAGTGAAAGATGCAGGTTGTGATAATAAAATTTAATAACCATTATGTAAAATAATACTTGTCTATTCTCTATAGTCATAGGATCTATATCTAGCTCATCCAAAAAAAGGTTTGGATTAATAAAGTTTAAAAGTAGGAGAATCAGAACATACTTCTATTTTACCATAATACATGTTATTCATTGTTCTATCAAGAGACCATTATTATCAACTCTGATTCTCTCTCTCACACTCTTTTTTTTAAGAGATGGGGTCTCACTGTTTTGTCCAGTGATTATAGCTCACTGCACATCCTCAAATTCCTGGGATCAAGGGGTCCTCCTGCTTTAGGCTCTAGGGTAGCTGGGACTACAGGTGTGTACTACCACACTGCTAATTTTTTTAATTTTTTTGTAGAGACAGGTTCTCACTTTGTTGCCGGGGCTGGTCTTGAACCCCTGCATTTAAGTGATCCTCCTGCCCCAGCCTCCCAAAGTGCTGGGACTATAGGTGTAAGCCACTGTGTCTGGCCTCTCTCTCTTTTTTGAACCTTTCAATGTTTTGTGATTAACCATTTGTACAGTAAGTTTTTCTTTTTAATTTAAATTTTGTTTTCAACTCTGATTATCGAAGGATTTGAGAGTACAGTCTCTCTACAAGTCTCAAGTGTCAGGGGTCTACAGTGAACTCACTTTGGCGCTGAGTCCTAACTTTAGAGTGAAAGACTACTTTACTCTTAAAAGGTTTTTCCAGGTAGTGATTAAAAAGTACAACAAAGTCTGCATAGCAAAGTTGATGAACCCTACATATAAATGCTGGCCTAAAAAAATACTCAAGCTTGCAGATTAAGAAGCAATAAATAGGCCGGGCGCAGTGGCTCAAGCCTGTAATCCCAGCACTTTGGGAGGTCGAGACGGGCGGATCACGAGGTCAGGAGATCGAGACCATCCTGGCTAACACAGTGCGCCTGTAGTCCCAGCTATTTGGGAGGCTGAGGCAGGAGAATGGCATAAACCCGGGAGGCGGAGCTTGCAGTGAGCTGAGATCCGGCCACCACACTCCAGCCTGGGCGACAGAGCCAGACTCCGTCTCAAAAAAAAAAAAAAAAAAAAAAGAAGCAATAAATATTTCGGATAGACTGTCTAATAAACTAATAGGTCTATTATTTGGAGGGGAGTAAAGAGTTACTTTAAGAAAGTGTTTTAAGAAACACTTTAAATTCAACCAAACTTGATCAATACTGTAAAATCAATAAAAGTAACTAAGTTAAGTAAGAACTGGAGCTCAGTCTTCAGAGAGATCATTAAGTATCTCTGAGGAATTCTAACCTTTTCAGGTAGAGATTTTCAATCAGCAGAACAATGTGAAGGGCTGTTACTGGGATTCACTCAGCGAGCAGTCCCGGAAAAATAAAGCTTCTAGGAGTGAAGCCTAGTCTGCGGCTTCACAGCCTCACTCCAGTGAGTTCTTCAGAGTTAATGGTCAGATCTTTTCTTTCCTGGTTTCTCATAATCTTTGTCAAACCAGCTATTAGGTGGCTGTGACCCATATCTGCTGTGATCATTGTAGCTACTGAGACTAAATTATTAACACAGTGTTTTTGTTTGTTTGTTTGTTTTTGGTTTGTTGTTTGTTTGTTTTTTTCAGTTATGGGATCCAGGTAGATCTTCCATAGTAAACAATGTAGCACAGAACTCTTCAAGAGGAGTTATTCAGTACTCTTACTCACCTGCTATTCAATACTCCTAAGATTTCAAAGATGATGAGCTCAAACATGGTGCAAGAAAATGCAAATATCAGAGAAGATCACCTGTACAACATACCGACGTTACCTGTTAAAAGCCAAATAGAGACTAGAAGTTATTTCCGTGTTTAAAAACTGAACTGATAACCTCCTTCTGGTTACAAGTCAGAAAACTTATTTTGAGGAAATTCTGAAGTCACTGGAAGTAGGGCCACAACAGCAACTTGCCTGGAGCTAAAGAAAAAGACCAAAGTAGGTGGCACTTCTGAATCTTGAGTCACTATTACCAGCATCCTCTTGTGGATGAAGAATTTTGAGGACAAGAAGATGAAGTGACAGGGTCATAGGTAGCACTTAGAATTCCTGATGCACACTGACAAAAAACTGACACATTCGTATATAATGGTTAATGTTTAAAAGGGTTCTTCAACACTCTGCAGATCCTGGATCAGTTCTGGAACCTCCCTTGGGAGGCCTTAAAGTATTGGGCAGAAGAAGATCTCCAGAATTCCAGGCTCTTTCAGACAATAAACTCCCTGGGAAAATTTAATGGAGAACATCCTAGAAATGACCCAAATGTCGACTATAACCCCTGATCTTACTACTAATTGTAGGGACCAGCCCCACAGGGTCGGTGGGTATTTCACCCCGTGTGCGGAGATGAGAGACTGTAAAAATAAAGATGCAAGACAAAGAGATAAAAGAAAAGACAGTTGGGCCCGAGGGACCACTACACCAAAACCTGGAGACCGGTAGTGGCCCTGAATGCCAGGCTGCGCTGATATTTATTGGATACAAGACAAAGGGGCAGGGTAAGGAGTGTGAGCCATCTCCAATGATAGGTAAGGTCATGTGGGTCATGTGTCCACTGGACGGAGGACCCTTCCCTGCCTGGCAGCCGAGGCAGAGAGAAAGACAGGTGAGAGAGAGAGATCTTAGGCCATTATTTCTGCATATCAAAGACTTTTAATACTTTCACTAATTTGCTACTGCTATCTAGAAGGCAGAGCCAGGTGTACAGGATGGAACGTGAAGGCGGACTAGGAGTGTGACCACTGAAGCACAGCATCACAGGGAGATGATTAGGCCTCCGGATAACTGCGGGTGGGGCTGACTGATGTCAGGCCCTCCACAAGAGGTGGTGGAGTACAGTCTTCTCTAAACTACCCAGGGAAAGGGAGACTCCCCTTCCCGGTCGGCTAAGTAGTGGGTGTTTTTCCCTGACACTGATGCTATCGCTAGACCATGGTCTGCTTGGCAACGGGCATCCTCGGGTCACTTCTCACTATGTCCCCCCCAGCCCCTGTCTCTGTATGGCCTGGTTTTTCCTAGGTTATGATTGTAGAGCGAGGATTATTATAATATTGGAATAAAGAGTAATTGCTACAAACTAATGATTAATGATATTCATATATAATCATATCTATAATCTATATCTAGTATAACTATTCTTGTTTTACATATTTTATTATACTGGAACAGCTCGTGCCCTCGGTCCCTGCCTAGGCACCTGGGTGGCTTGCTGCCCACAACTAATTAGGAGAACTAATTAGGAAATGTCCAATCTAGGGTGGTGATCTTCTGAATCCAAAGCTTGAGATAAAAACTACACCAGCTTTGGGATTTTGGTTTTAATTTAAAACATAAGACTGGTAATTCAGGGTCAGATAGACAAATGAAAGGGAACATTTGTGAGACATTATGAATAAATTCTCTCCTGCAGAATAACTATTTGCTATTGGTGCATATCCTGATACGACTAAGGCATAACATTCCTTTCTCCTAACTTCTGGGCTATATTTGATTTGCCTTCCCCCACCCCTTTTAAATCAATTAAGCCTAATTATATTCTCCAATCTAATAGTTATATAGTACTTATTTGGTAACAGCTTCCCATCTTGGAAATGAACATAATGTTTCTTTAATGGAGGCATTTTTCTTGTCCCATTTTAAAACAATCTAAATTCATACAGTGTAAGTATGACAAAGTGATTTCTTCTCACCTCATAGTCCTTAAACAATTGGCGCATGAAGAAAAGCCACCCAAATCCAAAACACAGTATCTGGAGGAGAAGGAAAATAGAATGTCAATCTATATTTTCTTTTGAGAAACGTTTTATAGAAACTCATGATAAAAGGTCTGCTAACTAGATGGTTAACTTATTTCAGGGATTAAAGATAAGACCCACTCTTATAAGACCTACTTATTAAAGCTCATGACATTGGAAATAAATGTTTAAATGCTCTTGGATTTTTGAAGCTATCCATGTTACAGAGTGTGCTTTAAGTAAGACAAAAATGGAAGTATATATTTTCCCATAATCTTATGATAATCATTACATGAGCCACAGAAGTTCGCAAATAGAAAAGGAGTCAGTGGCCAGGCGCGGTGGCTCACACTTGTAATCCCAGCACTTTAGGGGGAGGACAAGGTGGGCAGATCACCTGAGGCCAGGAGTTCGAGACCAGTCTGGCCAACATGGCGAAGACCCGTCTCTACTGAAAATACAAAAATTAGCTGAGTGTGGACACCTGTAATCCCAGCTACTCCCGGAGGCTGAGGCATGAGAATCACTTGCATTTTGGGAGGCGGAGGTTGCAGAGAGCCAATATCGCGTCACTGTATTCTAGCCTGGGTGATAAGAGTGAGACTCGGTCTCAAAAAAAAGAAAAGGAGTCAGAGTGAGACTTGCTTCTTACAGATGATCCCTGATTGCAAGTATTTAAAAAAAAAAATACCAGCCTGGCCAACATGGTGAAAACCCATCTCTATAAAAAACATGCACACATAAAAATTAGCTGGAGGTCGTGGGGTGTGCCTGTAGTCCCAGCCACCTGGGAGGCTGAGGTGGGAAGATCACCTGAGCCTAGGAAGTTGAGGCTGCAGTGAGCCATGATTGCACCACTGTGCTCCAGCCTGGGCAACAGAGTGAGACCCTGTCTCAAAAAATAAATAAAAATAAATCAATTTAAAAAATAAAAACTTCACGGGAAAGGAGTTGAGACCAAAAGTAGACCAGCAGTAGAAAGCCTAATGTGTTTTATATCTGTTTCCTTCAGAGAGTTTTCTTAGCTTCTCCGCCATCCTGCCTAATCTACATAAAGTGGTTTTCATCTCAGTGTAAAGCTGAGAGATTGCAGGATCCCTCTTTTGTCAGTTTTGTTTCAAACTGGCAGAGACCGTAGCCACATGACAGCTGACAAAGCTGGTCTGTAGTAAATAGAACTTTCTATACATAGACACGCACTGACACGACTAATCTTTTCTTCTGAAACTGGCTAGGACTTTTATGAATAAAATGATTTTATGTCTTCCTAGGGACTACTTTACTGAGCAAGTGTAAACTCAGTAGTTTAGCACAGACTACTTTAGCTTCTTATCATGCCCCTGCTGCCTAGCAAACTCATGTGTTCAGCCCCCTGGAACTTCCTTTGGTTCTTTAGACCCATATTCTTTCACATTGAGACCTCTGTAAATGTCCTCTGACAGGAACTTCTCTCCAGCCCTCTCCCAGTTACGCTATTTACTCCCTCTGGAAGGCCCTCGCTGCCCTCCCAAACACAGATAAATTGCTCTTTTTATATAATCTTATTCTACATCGTACTTCCCTCATCAAAGTGCTTACCATATGGTTTTGTAATGCCTGATTTAAATATTTTTTGACATTAGATTATAAGCTCTATGAGGACAAAAACCATGTTTGTCTTGTAATCTTTGTATCCTTGGCATCCAGCACAAAGCCTGGTACGTAGCAGACTCTCCATAAGTGCTTGCTGAATGGCTAAGTGGTCTACATAAAAGACGGTTTATCCTTCAGCATTCAATCTTAAATCTTCTGTAATAACTCCGATGTGCTATGCTAGGTGCTGAGGATACAAAGATAAGTAGGATGGTTACTACCCTCTACAAGCTCACAACATAGTGAAGACGATACATAAATAACTATAACATAATATGGATATGCAATGGTAGAAATACATACATGATATTGTAAAACAATATGAAAGAGGGAGACCAAACCAATCTGTAGGGGCTTAGGACAGATTTTCTGGAGAAGATAATGCCTGAGCTGAAGGAAGTTTTAATTTGGGGTTAAAACCTGATATTGTGTGCAAATTTTGGGATTATGTGTATTTTTCTAGAATGGTTTCAAGGTATTCATCACACACTCAAAGGTTTCCACCACCCCTAACATATTAAAAACCACCCTCTCAAAGGATGAATAAGAATCAAGTAGGGAGGCTGGACACGGTGGCTCATGCCTGTAATTCCAGCACTTTGGGAGGCCAAGGCGGGTGGATCGCTTCAGCCCAGGAGTTTGAGAACAGATTGGGCAACATGGTGAAACCCCATCTCTACAGAAAAATACAAAAATTAGCTAGGTGTGGTGGTGCGTGCCTGTAGTTCCAGCTTATGGGGAGGCTGAGGTGGAAGGGCCACTTGAGTCTGGCAGGTGGAGGCTACAGTGAGCCGTGAGCACGTCACTGCATTCCAGCCTAGGTGACAGAGCGAAACCCTGTCTCAAAACAAAACAAATGAACAACAACAACAAAAAGAATCAGGTAGGGTAAAAACAGGTGGTAGGGGTAGGAGGACAGGGCTTTCCAGATAGCAAAGGGCATGAGTAAAGGTGCAGAGTGAAAAGCGTGGTATATGCCAGGAACTACACATGGTTTGGTGCTGCTAGAAGATGAAGTTCAAAGAAGGAAGAGGTTAAAAATGAGGCTAGACAGGAGGAGTGGATGTCCAACCACTGAGAGCTTTGAAGGCCACCCTAAGATTATAGTCTGTAGGTGGTGAGGGTTATTTAAGCAGGGAAATGGCATGGTCTGATTTGTTGTATATTATAGAGAGCAGTATGGTGGCTGTGTGGAAGACACATTTGAAGGAAATAACATTGTAGGAAGAGAAACATCATAGAAATGTATTATGGGAGTTCAGATGAAAGATGATAAAGCCCTGAATTAAGACATTTGGTGACAGAAGAGGAGATGACAGATTTGAGAACTATTTAGAAGATAAAATCAGCAGGGAGAAGTCAAGGATGACTAGTTTGGAATACAGGATGAATAGTGAAGCTACCCAATTTATATAAAGAACACTGGAGAAAGAAGAGGTTTAGGAAAGGGGGCAGAGGATGGGGAAAATGATGAGCTCATTTCTGAACACACTAAGGGCCTGAGGGACAGTCAGCAATATGGGTCAAGATATCCAGCAAGATGGGTCAAGATATCCAGCAAGCATCTGAATAAAAGACAGATTGCGAAGACACATCTAAGATATACCTATGAGTTGAAACTACCAAAGTACATGAGATCACCCGGGAACAGTATCTAGAGTAAGGAGAGCAATGTGCCAAGAAGAAAACACTAGAGGATAAGGAACACAGTTTGAATGGTGAGGTAGGGGCAGGAACTACAGTGTAGCAGGTCAGAATGAATGGGAGCTAAACCAGTGGGGATAGTAAATGCAAATTACTCTAGGAAGAGCCAGGAATGAGAAAAAGAGAAAACATTAGATAATAGGCTAGAGGAGAATGTGGGAAAAGGGAAAGTTTATTGGCCAAGGGGAAAGAAAGCAGTCAAGTAAGGAGAAAAAGATGAGAAGGATGATGGAATGCTAGAGGATGAACTGATACTATTAATTTATTATTATTATTAGGTAACTTTTATTAAGCATTTACTATATTCCAGGCTCTCTAAGTAGTACTTAGCATTATAATCTTATAAAAACCAGTAAAAAACCTAAGGTAGGTTTTATTGTCCTATTTTCACAGAGAAAGATGAGGTTTAGTGAAGTTATTCAATTTATAGTAAGTGTCAGAATCAAGAATGAACTCAAGCTTGTTTGACTCCAAAATCTGTGCTTTTTTTTTAAATATTATTTTTTCAGCTCTTATTGAGTCAGTCTGTCTAGAAAACCTGTGCTTTTAACCACTTCAAAATAAGCTACTCTAAGATCAAAGTAAGTAAAATGGCCTTAAACCAGAGTAGGGGAACCCCGTTTTCTGAAATGGAAGGAAAGGAGGTGAGAATGGTTGTGAACACAGATAACCTTTTAGATTAAAATGCAGAAAGTATTCATAGTAGGAGAACATACCTTTTGGCTTCACTTTTGTTGAGTAAGTACGAGGCAAGGTTATCTGCTAGGAGTAAGACAGGTGAGTATAGAAAAGGCAGCTTTGAGGAGAGTGACAAAGATTCAGAGAAAGTTTGAGAGGAATGAAACAAGTAGCTGATTAAGGTCAAGAAAAGGAATAATTCAGTGAGTTGAGGGTTAAACTCACGGCGTTGGCAAACTACACAGCTGTATGATTTTCTACAGTAGCCTTCAGGCCTCTGTATTAGTAGACAAACTATAGCAATGATGCAAGTATGGACTTATATATATATGAAGGTAAACGAACAAGAGGTTGTAAGAAAGTAAGTTGGATCCAAGCATCTAGATCAAGTAGAAAAGGAAAGAGTCAAGCAGATTAGGAGAAAATGCCAGGATATCCTTTGGCTATTATAAATGGTTACCCGTGGAAACAAATGTAAATTCAGAGTTTAGAAACCATATTCATATGACTTACGAAGCCACAACTGAAAACAGAGAAGTTGGGTAGTTAGGACTGAGAATGGTATGTATAGTGGAAATGGATGATTTAAAAAAAAAAAAAAAAATCACCAAGATTGCTGTGAAATGGAACTTTAGACAAGGAAAACAAGCAAAACTTTTAAGTTTATATGGTGGGGAGGGGAATGGAAGAAAAGAGAAACAGATATATACCTTTAATATTTCATTGTGGCTTCCTTTCGCATTGACAAAGAAAGCTTAAACAGACTTTCAGAACAAAATTATGTCTTTTGCAGCAACATAGAGGCAGCTAGAGGCCATCATCCTAAGCAAATTAACGCAAGAACAGAAAACCAAATACCACATGTTCTCACTTCTAAGTGGGAGCTAAATATTGGGTACTCACCAACATAAAGATTGCAAAAAACGAAACTGGAGACTACTTGGGGGCAGGGGAGGGGAGAAAGGGGAAGGACTGAAAAACTAATTACTGAGTACTATGTACCTGGTACCTGGGTGACTGGATCATTTGTATCCCAAACCTCAGCTCCCACAATATACCCAGCACAAGTACCAAATCTACAATAAAATAAAAGTTGAAAAAAAAAAAAAAGACTTTTAAACTACGGACATACACAAAAGTAGCTGGATAATTCATTTACATCCAAGATAAACACAAATTCTGGCAAGATTATAGAGGCTCCAAAAAGAATGCAGAAGCAAAATGCAATTTCAAATAGCTTTGCAAATAAAATGGAAGGCACATAGCTTCTTATTATAAACGAGACTTAATACTTTCAGAATTGTAAAGAGTAAAGTCTTGATCTTAGGACTTAAGAGTGTACTCTGGAACTGATAACTCTTATGACTGTATAGAGGGCTCAAAACACAAGTTAGATAACAGTTACTTTTATAAAAGTGACTTCTGGGTTGAAAATTACTGTTAAAAAAAGAAAAAAGAGGCCATCAGCAGGATAGTTATTACAGAATTAACTATAAAAGACAGTTTATTCTTGGATCATTTATTCACCCTTTTAATTATTTAACAAATATTTATTAGTGCCTAATATGTGCCAGGTCCAAGGGATAGAATGGCAAACAAGAGAGCATGAATGCTACTCTCAAAGAGTTTATAATCTACGGAGGAGATAAAGGAGTAATTACAAAACAATGTGGTAGTGTTGTTACGCGGGAAGTAGGTGAAGGGTACTATGGCAGTATGTATAGGGACATCTAGTCCAGTCTAGGAGAAGCTTCTTGGATGTTCAAGTTGAGATCTGAAGGCTGAAAGGGATATGAGGAAAAGGCCCAGAAAAAGAAAACACACTGTGTGGAAATCTGGAGGCACCACAGCATGGCCAGGTTAGGGAACTAAAAGAAGTTCAGGAAGTCTAAAGAATAAAATGGTGAAAGCCACAGCTGAAGAGAGAAGAGCCAGGGTGCCATCAATAAGGGACCTGATAAGGGCAAGGGTCCCATCAATAATGGACCTGAAAAGCCACGGAAAGGAGTGTGAACTTCATCCTGTGGTGCGGTGAGCAAGATTCAATATGTGACCTCTGATTTCAGATTTCATTTCAAATAAACCTTTCAGTTAATACAACACAGAAAAAATGAGCGGGGAGGGGCTCTGGGGGCAATGGTGGTGTTTCCAAGGTAACCGCACCTCTCTAGAGAAGTGCTTTTTATTAAATACATATTCACTACAACGCTACTGTGTGCCCGCAACTGATCTAGATGCTGGTGAATACAGGAGAGAACAAGAAAGACAGTGTCTTGGACTTCATGGACAGACAACAAACACATGAACATACAAATGAACTATAGCAATAAATGCCAAGAAGAAAATAAAACATGGAAATGAGGAAGAAGGCAGCCGAAATGGAAAGCCACTTTGGCTGTGGGCAGGGTGTCAGGTAAAACCTTCCTAAAGTGACATTTTTACTAATGCCGAAATGATGATAAAGTAGCCACATAAATATTTGAACAGAGAACATTCCATGCAAAGGAATCTTCGGGTCTTTCTTCCACATTAGTTTAACAATTAATTACTGCATATGGATACATGTGTGAAGTAAAAGTCTATGATTACAAGGCATACAAAATTAGAAAGCCACTTCCTTGGTTCAACGTATCAATTATATCCACGCTAAAAAATCTTAGAGGCTGCAATGCAAAGCCAATTTTCTACTGACATTCTTATTTTTATTCTAAGTGGAAAAAAAGGCTAATTAAATATTGTTATTTTTCTTAAATTGGTACTAGGGTTAAAAACAACCCTGAGTTGTCACCAAGGGCACTGGGTAGTCTTAGAAAGGTTTTAAGCAGAAGAGTTACATGCCCAGGTTTTTTAACATTAATACATTTGAATACTATGAAGCCAATAAAAACAATAATTATGAAAACTATAGCAAAGGTGGTATATTCAAAACATGAAAAAAAAAGATTGCATTAGAGTGGTAGGATTATGGATGGCTTTTCCTTCTTTCGTAATTTCTTAAATATCGTAAAAGTTTTTGAAGAGAAAAGGCAAATGCTCCTCTCTACGGAGACGAGTATAAAGATGAAGCAATACAAAAACTGAATCAAAGAACAAAAATTTAGTTCACTTTAAGCCCCAAAAGGTAACTGTTTCGTTATTTGCCATTTGAGAGAAAGAACAGGTAAAAATAACCACACACACACAAAAATCTTTAAATTATTGGAAAGACGAGGGGAAAAAGATCAATAAGTAGTCTGAGTTTCACAAATATTAACAGTTGGCCAACAATTATTTATTGAATGCCTGCACTTGGAAGTGGGGATACAGCTATGAACAAGGCAGGATCTCAAAAAACAAAATCATAAACACATACATAAATGATGCCAGTGCTACGATAAATGCTAGGAAGAAACAATAATTAACAGCGGATTACACGGTAAAAGCAAGAGACTCACTAGACGAAGCTTCTATTGAGCAGAGACGGTGTCTCATATGTTTGTACGCTCAGGGCTTTATATAATGGTCGATAAATGTTTGCTGACTGTACAAACAAATGAAGGTGACCAATGGAGACATGAGGGTCAGAAAAACATCCGAAAAGTGTGGGTAAGTAAGCAGAGGATAAAGGATGAGGTGTCAGTGCAAAAACGAAATCTTAACTTTTAAGCATACGTATAACCTTATATTGATACTTTGAAGCAGCAAATTTCTCCACACCCGGATGCAGATTTGACATCTAACAGCAAAGCCTGCACTGACGTGTCCTCAGTATCCAGCCCTGATTGGCGCCCCGCACACCGGGTGCCCGGAACCACACAGGCTTCCCCAGCCCAGGGTCAGCGGCGCAGCCTGGAGGCTCCGAGGAGCTCTGAGGACTGCCGCCTTAGCTGGCGGCGCCGGCTCTAAGCGTGGAGGCCGGCGGACCCCTTCCAAAAGTGGACCGAAATTCCAGGGACGGATGCCGGGTGGGGCCGCGGACGGCCGCAGGCCAGCCTCCTGACAGCCGGGGCTGAGGGAACCGGAGGCAGCAAATCGCACACCCTCTTCGCGCTCTGGGTCCCGGAGTAACTGGCGCAGGCCGCTTGAGAAAGACGCGAGACCCCGGACCAGCCCGCACCGCGGAGGACCTGAGAGGGCAATTCGGGAAAGGGAG
Organism: Theropithecus gelada; assembly: GCF_003255815.1. Taxonomy (NCBI): domain Eukaryota; kingdom Metazoa; phylum Chordata; class Mammalia; order Primates; family Cercopithecidae; genus Theropithecus; species Theropithecus gelada. The sequence goes on along the minus strand of NC_037668.1, from coordinate 14,287,519 downwards.
GCGGACGGGTGTCGGGGCGGGAGGCGGTGACTCACCTGGGAGGTAATCGTGATGCTGGAGTCGATCAGGAAACTCATGGCGAAGGGTAAGGAGGGCTCCTGCCTCCACTTCCCACTCCCCGAGGCCACGGCACGCTGGGGCCACCGGACTCTCTACAGGGTGCCTTCTCCCAGGTGCCGCAGCCGGGACGGCGGCTCTCCAGGCTGAAGCCATCAAGCTGCGCCCGAGCCAGCCAATCAGCGGCTACATCCAGAGCCCCGCCTCAGGCTCGGCGTGGGTGGGGCGGACGCTGGGCTCCAGCTGCAGAGGTCCCAGGGGCGGGGCTTATTAGGGGCGATACTAAAAAGCCGATGCAATGCTAGGTAGCCTTAACGTTTCTGAGGCTGAAGGAGGTAGGACCTGAGAGCTAAGTGGTAATTCTGTTTTGTAATGATCATAGCTAATAAGATAATTATAGTAAGTCAGGCATTGTGTCCTAAATATTATAACTTACTTGACTCGGCAAATATGACTGCACAAAGTGAAGGAAGACTGGAAAGTCAGATGAGACGTTAACAAATATAACTAACCAAATACATTCCTGTGACAACAACGAAAAGCACACCGTCTGTAGCAATTTAGTGATAATATTGTACTGCATATCAGTTAGGCCGCAGGTGGAGTACTGCACTCCGTGTACCACACTTTTAAGAGATTTTACAGGCCGGACACGGTGGCTCACGCCTGTAATCCCAACACTTGGGGAGGCCGAGGCGGTCGGATCACCTAAGGTCGGAAGTTCCAGACCAGCCTGACCAGCTGAAAATACAAAATTAGCCAGGCGTGGTGGTGCATGCCTGTAATCCCAGCTACTAGGGACGCTGAGGCAGGAGAATCGCTTGAACCCGGGAGGGGAGGTTGCGGTGAGCCGAGATCACGCCATCGCACTCCAGCCTGGACAACAAGAGCGAAACTCCGTCTCAAAAAAAAAAAAAAAAAAGAGGCCGGGCGCGGTGGCTCAAGCCTGTAATCCCAGCACTTTGGGAGGCCGAGACGGGCGGATCACGAGGTCAAGAGATCGAGACCATCCTGGCTAACACGGTGAAACCCCGTCTCTACTAAAAAATACAAAAACTAGCCGGGCGAGGTGCGGGCGCCTGTAGTCCCAGCTACTCGGGAGGCTGAGGCAGGAGAATGGCGTGAACCCGGGAGGCGGAGCTTGCAGTGAGCTGAGATCCGGCCACTGCACTCCAGCCCCGGCGACAGAGCGAGACTCCGTCTCAAAAAAAAAAAAAAAAGAGATTATACAAAGACATATTGGAGCTCGCTCAAATGTGAGCCACCAGATAAGGGCTGGTGGAAGGAGGCAAAGAAAGATGACTCAGAACATGACATCTGTCTTCATGTGAAAGAATGGGTAGAACTGATGTGGCACTGACAGTTATCTGTAGGGCAAATGATTGGAAGTTAAATGAAGACAGATTTTAATTCAAAACAAGGATCAGTTCTTTAAGAGTCTGAAGAAGGGTTATTTTAGGAAGTAGCTCCCTCTGCCCCCTTCCCACCTGTTACCGTGGGTCAAATATACACTGAATCACTACCTCATTCATTCAACACTCATTTCATGAAGGCTTAGTGCATTGCTGTGGGGCTTACTCTGCCGCGCCCTGGGGCCTAGCTAGTCTTTGTAGTCCGCATAGTCTCATTGTCCTGCAAACTGGCTCCAGCCCAGGAAATCACCCTGTGTAGGAGTGGCTGCAGTCAAGACCCAGGAAGACAATCCTGAGGACACCTGACATCAGCATCTGAGTTCAGACTACTACAGTTTGAATAAGTGACTTGCAGATTCATTACACACAAGGGACCGTGTCTTCCTTTCATTGGATTGAACTCTGTCATACTAAGCAGGCAAAACTACCTGTTAGATGTCCAATCCCTGATCCAGAATTTCAAGGAGCTGTGGAGGCAGTTCTATTATGGGAGTGTCATAACCACACAACTTTGTGTCCTGGCTATATCTATTAGGGAAGCAGGTAGATTCCCACATAGCAGCACCTAACCGACATTCAAGACTGTGTATAGTGCAGAGTGCCGAGAGAGACGATCAAGGCAAGCAGTTTACCTTGGTGGCTTACTGGGGTGCACAGTGGGGATCAGAGTCTCAGAAACCAGGAATAGCAAAGAAAGGTGTGCAATGCCTGCTGACCTAAGGCCTATGCAAAGCTTTGGGTGACACCATTCAGAATTCTCTCTACTCTACCACTTGTGTCCAGGTAAAGGACAGGCCTAGGTGATTCAAGGGACTGCTTTACCCTCTGATTTTGATTGAGGAATGTCTTTAGAAACCTTCACATTGCATTTAGTATCCAATTGACTCTCCTCTCAAAGCAAGTCTCTACTGCTGATGGTGGACTCTGACACTAAAATGGCTTGTCCTCCCATCTCTACTGCTGGTAATATTCTCCCAATCCACTCTAGCTGCTGCCCTCCTCTTAGAATAGTGAGATCTTTTGGTTCTGCCTCCATGGACAGTAAAACCAAATCTGGGTTCTGAGTCCCCAGTTTGTGCTATTTTTCCAAGGGAGCTTTTCAAAATATGTCATGTTCATAACTAGTAGCCATTGTTTGCCACTCATCCAGAGACTGACAGCCAGTCCCATAGATGTGCTATAAAGAGTCGATTGACAAGGTGATCAGTCTGTGTCCTTTGGACAAGTGTTTGCTCACACCACTTTACCATCCTTTTTCATAGCAACTGCAGTGTTCATACCTACTGTACTCTCACACTTTCCAGCACCATCCACATACTGACAGCTAACTATTTCACCCCCTTCCTCCAAATTAATGCAAAAGACTGGGCCCAGGAGTAGACACTAACACCAGATCCCTGGGAAACACCCTAGTACCTCTTCTCCAGGCACATATATAGCACCTGCCCATGCCAGTGGCTGGATGATCTCTGTTAGGGATTTTCTTTTGAAATTTTTTACTTATTGTGATATAGTTGTAGATTCACATGCAGTTGTAAGTCTGGGATCTTTTGAGACATATGATATCACCAATTCCGTGGCATCCTACTCCAGTTGTCTCCCTTCATGGATAGACATCCTTTCTTGCAGTTTTGCCCACTGTGCCAGGTTCACTGAGTCTCAGAACTTCCCTGTGTGACCCACTAAGTCACCAGTGTAAGCTGGACAGGAAACCCCAAGTATTCAGAGGAAAAGTGTTTATTTCCCAATGGTCCCATGGACAGTATCTATACTTGATAACTAGAAATGTATAGGTGCAGTTTTCTCCACGTGTGGTTCTCTAACGACTTGGGGAGCTTATTTAAAATGTAGATTCATCAGCCCTAATGTAGACCAGTGGACTTGGGATTTCTGAAAGTGACTCCCAGGAGGAATCTGGGAGTCATAATAAATAAAAATTATATACATTTATCATGCACAAAATGATGTCCTGAAGTGTGTATACATTGTGGAATGGCTAAATCAAGGTAATTAGCATATGTATTACTTCAGATACTTATTTTTTGTGGTGAGAATACTTAAAATCTACTCTCTTAGAGATTTTCAAAAATGCAATACGTTGCTATTAACTGTAGTCACCATATTGTACAATAGATCTCTTGAACTTACTCCTCTTATCTAACTGAAATTTTGTATCCTTTGACCAACATCTCCCCAACCCCAACCGACCTAGCCCCCCCACCCCCAGCCCCTGGTAATCACCACTCTACTCTCTGCTTTGTGTGTTCAATTTTTTTTTTTTAAGAAGGAATCTGCATTTTTAACAGCTTCCCAGGAGATTCTTATGTATACTGACTGGGGACTGGTTGTGAGACTCTGCTCCCCACCTAAAAACTTTCCTAGAGTGAGTGAGCACCTTCACACTAGGAAAATGCCAGCTCCGATTTGCCTAGAGAAAGGAGACTAAGTGCTAGCTTTGCTCTTTGCTTTTTTCCACTCCCGCCCCCCTTTCTCTAGATACGCTCACTGCATAGCCTCAGGAAGCCTAAGAATCTTTTCCATCCACTTGTGCTTTGGCTCAAGAATTCCCCTTCATCTTCCTTGAGTCTACTTTGAACCTCTTCCCCAGTTGGTTCTCTCTTTTCCAGACCTTCTTGGAGGTGCGTTCTAGTCCTTTCCTCTTATACAATCTCATTTTGGATATATCGACCTTGGTGCTGACCTGGTATGCACCGCCCTGTCCAGGGCCTTGATTGGTTCATATGAGTTAGAGTTAACTCTGTATCAAGTGCTTGGTTGTTCTTGAGGCCGTGTTCCTGAGGAATAAAGAAGATTAAATATTGTGTGCTTTTATGCAAGTTACTAAACTCTCTGTACTTCAGTTTCCTCATGTAAAAAATAGAGATAGTAATAGTATCTTTTCTCATAAGGCTATTATGAAGATTAAGTAATATATATAAATCCCTCAGGAAAATAAGCACTTTATAGTAAGTATGCAGTAATTTTTACCCATTATTATTATGAGTATACGTTCAGTTTTCCTTCATTGTTAATTAGTTTCAATCTATATTTATTTATTAATGTTTATACATGTATATTTAAAAGTTTTGGTTGTCAATAAGTTCATATTCTTATTGTATGAACTGTTCCAAACTTCTGGTCGCCTGCCATCTGTGCTCAGGCAGAGCAAAAAGCTCTCCCTACTGCCCCACCAATTCTTGCTCCAGGACTAACCTCTTCTTGGGATGACTACCAGCAGGGACATTTGCTTATTTTAAAGAAGTCCCCACCTTTACCACTGGATTGAGATTTGCCACCATGATGTTAAGACAGTTGCAAAGGAGTACAACACTGGCATATTTCCAAAGTCTGGGATATTCATTCCTATTCTTGGTTAACGTGATGCATACCCACACCAATGCACATATACGTTTGGATTTTCCCAAAATTGGATCACAAGGAGTCCATAGCACTCCTTGTGATCCAACATTGAGAAAATGGATCCTGTTTGTGTACCCCCAAAATGCATATGTTGAAGCCCTAGTTCACGATGTGATAGAATTTGGAGGAAGGGTCTTTGGGAGGTGATTAGGTTTAGACGAGGTCATGAGAGTGAAGCCCCATGATGGGATTTGTGCCCTTCCAAGGAGATGAAGGAACCAGCACGCTCTCTTTCTAACAGGTGAGTATCTGGTGAGAAGGCAGCTGTCTGTGAACCAGAAGGAGGGCCCTCACTAAGAAGTGACCAGGCTGGCACCCTGATCTTGGACTTCTGGCATCTGGAACGGTGAGAAATAAATGTTTGTTAAATATATACACCTACTATATACACCCACAAAACTTAAGAATAAAAAAATTTAAAAAGTTTGTTGTTGAAGCCACCCAATGTATGGTATCTTGTTATAGTAGCTTGAATTAAGACAATGAGCATGCTATGTTGTTATATAGTTTTCATTATACTTCATTTTAGAAATATATTATGGGACTGGGCACGGTGGCTCATGCCTGTAGTCCCAGCACTTTGGGAGGTCAAGGTGGGCGGATCACTTGAGGTCAGGAGTTTGAGACCATCCTGGCCAACATTGTGAAACCCCGTCTCTACTAAAAGTACAAAAATTAGCTGGGCATGGTGCAACATGCCTGTGATCCCACCTACTCGGGAAGCTGAGGCAGGAGAATCGCTTGAACCTGGGAGGTGGAGGTTGCAGTGAGCTGAGATTGCACCACTGCACTCCAACCTGGGTGACAGAGCAAGACTTTGTCTCCAAAAAAAAAAAAAAAAAAAAAAAAGGAAAGAAAGAAAGAAACAGAGTTCAGAGTTCATTGGTTCCCAAGGTTCAAAGTCAGAGTTATTGTCAGTTCATTGTTGGAGATGCTGTTGCTGGACAAGTGTTCCTTGGAGAGCATCATATCTGNAAAAAAAAAAAAAAAAAAAACAACAACAACAAAAAAGAAATATATTATAGTCCAGGCATGGTGGCTAAAACTTGTAATCCCAGCACTTTGGGAGGCCAAAGTGAGAGGATCACTTGAGCCCAGGAGTTTGAGACCAACCTGGGTAACATTGGGAGACCCTGTCTCTATTAAAAAAAAAAAAAAATTAGCCAGACATGGTGGCACACACCTGTAATCCCAGCTACTCTGGAGGCTGAAGTGGGAGGATTGCTTGAGCCTAGGAGGTTGAGGCTATAGTAATCTGTGATTGCACCACTGCATTCCAGCCTGGGAGACAGTGAGACCCTGTCTCAAAAAATGTATATTATGAATATTTTCTCATGTCAAAGACTTTATAACATTTTTATTGACTCAATAACATTCCATCATATGGTTATGTCATGAGTAACTTAACCAATCTACCTTTTGGATTTTTTTTTTTGGTGTTGTTTACTATAATAAAATAATATGATGGTGAAGAATTTGGCCTGCAAGAAACACATTCAAGCCTCCAATTTTCCCTGGGTAAGGTCACTGTGTCTATGTTCCAGCAAATTCTGAGGACACACATCAAGCTCCTGCAAGATTGGCTACTGTGGCAGCCGGAGGTGAACCTGTGAACTTCTGCAGACAAATAGGCCGCTAATGACTAGTGAGAAAGAGGTCAGGCCTCCCTCCCAGCAAGTGCTTCCCAGAAAAGTCTCAGGGGTTTTCCTTGAGCCCCTCACTTGGAGGGGAGTAAGGGAAGGGGATGAGAAACACCACAGTTCTTTCTTCCAGTCTGACAACTCTCTTCAAAGACTGTTCCTATCGATTAACCTTTATCTTTCTTTTAAATAATCCAGAGGTGGATTATGAGCTAGGAGTTGCAAGACCATTTGGGGGCTACTTTTTTTTTTAAAGGAATTCTAGATTGTGCTTTGTACCACTTTTTAGAAAGTGTAGGCATTGGGCATTTATTGTCCTTGGTTATGTAACCTTACTGAAACTCCAAAACATAGGAAATATTTTGTTTAACGTTTCATTACATATCCATTAAATCAGACTTGTAAATTACATTGAAGTCCTCTATATTTTTGTCTTCTATCAATTCGTCAAGGACTGAAGTCTTTTATTGCTACTATTTTTCTGTCCATATCTCCATTTTTTTCTGAAAGTTTCATGCAGTCCAGTGCCTTATATTTCAGTGCAAAATGATTCATAGTGTGTCTTTGTTGCATATTATATTTTGTATTAATAAAGATCAATATTTTGGTTTGATTTAATGATTCTGCTCTCATATTTTGTGTGTTTGGTCTTTAGTTTTGCTTTTTTTTCTTTTTTTTTCTTCTTTTTTGCTATATGGACTGTATAGTCCTTGTTTCTTGTTTTGTTTCCCAGTAATCTGGAAGGCAGGCAGTTTGTTTTAAAATAACACACACAACTTTATATTTTTCTTATTACTAACATAGAGAATAAAATAGCATCTTTGTAAGTTGAGAATACCAGGACACTTCTACTTTCTCACATTTCTCCTTCTTTGTTACTCTCTACACCCCACACAATACCCAAGTTTATGTTGGTGTAATCTGGGATTTTAAACCTTACTTTAAAAATATTTTTTTGTTAAGGATTATTTATGATATTTGTATTCTGTTTTGTAACTATACTTAAAATAGTTACATTTAATTCATTTCATGCTTAAATGTCTTCAGTATTCATCATCAGCCTCTTTCATACTTTGCCTTCTTGGTTTCTTCCTTTTTTTTTCTGAGACAGCATCTCACTTTGTTGTTCAGGCTGGAGTGCAATGGCATAATCACAGCTCACTGTAGGTCCTGGGCTCAAGTGATCCTCCCACCTCAACTTCTCAAGTAGCTGGGACTATAGGCGTGTGCCGCCAGGCCTGGCTAATTTTTAAATTTTTGTAGAGACAGGATCTCACAATGTGCCCAGGCTAGTCTCAAACTCCTGGACTCAAACGGTCTTCCCACCTCTGCCTCCCAAAATGTTGGGATTACAGGTATGAGCCACTATGCCCAGCCTTGAATTCTTTTAAAAAATATTTCTCTTGGGCGGGCACGGTGGCTAATGCCTGTAATCCCAGCACTTTGGGAGGCTGAAGTGGGTGGATCACCTGAGGTCGGGAATTCAAGACCAGCCTGGCCAACATGGTGAAACCCTGTCTCTACTAATCATCCAAAAATTAGCCAGGTGTGGTGGCGCACGCATCTAATCCCAGCTACTCGTGAGGCTGAGGCACAAGAATCGCTTGAACCCGGGAGGTGGTGGTTGAATGAGCTGAGATCACGCCATTGCACTCCAGCCTGGGTGACAAGAGTGAAACTCCATCTCAAAAATAAATAAATAAATATATATATATATATATATATATATATATATATATATATATATCTCTTTTGGCTTATGAAATAAATTTTTTCTTTAAAGAAGGGTTTGCAGGTATTTTGAGCTTTTGCATAATTGAGAGTGCCTTTCAATTGGCTTCACACATGAGTGAAATTTGGCTTGTTGTGGAGTTTTCAGCTTAAGTTTTTCATCCTCAGTATTCTGTGGATAATCTCTTCTTTTCTGAGATTTAATGTGTTATGGAGAAGTATGGTGCCAGCTTGATGTTGTTTTTCCTTTGTAAGTAACTTGGTAAACACTTTGTTCATCCACAGTTGGCACTGGAAGGACTAGCGCCACATTGAGAGGGTTGGCTGAAACTGAGAGCCATGCGTTTTGGTTCCTTATGCTCAATCCAGCTTCCCTTTTCCTTTTAAGCTATTACTCATCCCTGTGACCAACAGCGGCCTCTGAGGGAGAGGAGGAATCTCTCTCCTACCCTCCAGATCACATAAACCCTTTTCTTAAATCGCTATCAAAGCTGAGTCTAAGGTACATCATTTAATAATAAGACGAGGCCGGGCGCAGTGGCTCCTGCCTGTAACCCCAGCACTTTGGGAGGCCGCGGTGGGTGGATCACGAGGTCAGGAGTTCAAGATCAGCCTGGCCAACATGATGAAACCCAGTCTCTACTAAAAATACAAAAATTAGGCATGGTGGCATGTGCCTGTAGTCGCAGCTACTCTGGAGGCTGAGGCAGAAGAATTGCTTGAACTCGGGAGGTGGAGGTTGCAGTGAGCTGAGATTGTGCCACTGGACTTCAGCATGGGTGACAGAGCAAGACTGTCTCAGTAATAATAATAATAATAAGGCTATGCTAAATTACAGTAATCATATCACATAGAATGATAATTATGAAGGTGATGACAGCTAATATTTGTGAAGTGCTTACTACGTGCCAGGTACTGTTTTAAGATCTTGACTTGTATTAACTCATTAACTCCCCAACTTAGTTCCTAGCTTGCCTCCATATGGCAGATGCCATTTTCCCTTCTTTTTTTGGAAGCACTAGTGAGCAGATTATGACTTTGGATTGCAGCCTCAAAAGAATGAAGCTCAGAGAAAGGAATTCCCTCTTGTTCCTGTTTAAGGCCCACCTTCCAAATTCGCTTTTCTCACCTTATAATCTTTCTCTTTTCAGCAGTTGGCATTTGAAATATCTATTATCTTCAAGGAAGCCTCACCTCCTATTGAGAGAGGTATGACCCTACTCTGTGTTCACAAGCAGACAAGAATGTGAAAACAGCTGTTCAACAGTGGTACAAAAACCATTGCAGGGGTTGTTTCATTACTTTTCTAAATTATAGAATTATGTCTTTATACTTGCAAATCAAAATTTATCTAGATTTTTTTTCCTGGTGTATGATGAGTCCCTTCCAATTTGCAATTTCAGATCTTTTATCAGCTCAAGAAAATTTCTTTCTATTGTATCTTTAGAGCTTATGGTTCACTTGTCCTGACTTTTCTTCAGGAGCATTGATATTCATGTGTTGGATTTTTATTGTCTTTCCTCCATATCTATTATTTCTTCTTTGATAATTTTCATCTCTTTGTCCTTTCTTTTGGCATTTGGGCCAATTTCTGATATTGATTCTTTACAAAATTGATTTGGTTTTATGTATTGCTAATTCTGCTCTTTATTCTTAAATTCTGCTGTGGCATTGTTTGCTACTCTGCCAGCTCCTTTTACAATTCAGTCTAGTACCTTATTATCTTGTGTTTCATGTGTTGTTTTATAGAGTCCATGTTTTCTTTAACCTTTCTTTTGAGAGTACAAAACAGATTTTAAATAAATATTTTTTTAAGTAAAGATTTTTTGAAATTATGCCATTCTTTTACTTTCGGTGTTGTTTTCTTCTCATGTCTCTGAAACCTTCCACAGACTCCAGGTTATTCTCTGTCTAGTTGTTGTCATTTTCTCTATTACTTATCTATAAAACTGAGAATCTCGTCCATTCCAGAATAGGAATAGGACCTGACTAGACACAGTAAAATTAGGTCAACAGAATTAATAAAAATGTAAAGAGGAATCCTTTTTGACTATTGGATAAGTAAATTTCTAAAAAATATTTAAAGGAAGACAAGCAATCTGTAATTCAAGAAAAATATAGAGTTGTCCTAGAACTTAGTGCCATAGGCTGATGCAATTATGAAAAAAAAAATGGAGAAAGTTGACCTTCTGATCTGAGAGATCTTAGAGAGATGAACAATTGTTGTAATATCATAACGACATTCCCTGTCATAGTATCTGCCTCATAGATATTACTGAGTTTTTTAAATGTTAAGTTATATTGCATTGGTTCAGGTCTCTTGTGTTTATCTAATTTCATCATTTTTTGTTGGTCACGCTGCTCTAACTCAATTTCGGAGGTACCTCATTGTTTCTTCCATCTACAGATCTAGCTAGTTTAAAGATGAAAACTGCAGCAGATGAGAAAGAAAAATACAACTGGAAAATTTGGATGAATTAGAAATGCTAAACAGTTTTCAGGAAAGCTGAGTGTCAGAGAAAAACAGATGCTAGAGGAAAAGAAAGAAAAGAGGACACAGAAACTGTCCTGGTCAAAGGGGTCATGACCACACATTATCCTCGGATGAGGGCTTCCTTTATGGTGACAATTGAACAGAAGCATTTAGAGCAGATTACAATGCATATTATACGTACAATGAAATCATTGAAACAGAAAAAAGAGCCAAAATTGATGTCTTTGCCTTAAATCTTGCTTCTTTCTGGTTTATTCTCTCCACAGTGGTTGGGGCAGTCTGAGAGAAAATGACCAACAGAATATGGTGGAACCGATGGTACACAACTTCCAAGTTTAGGTCATAAAAGACATTGAAGTTTCTGCTTTGGTCTCTTGAATCAATTTCTCTGGGGGAAACCAGCTACTGGGTCATAAGGACACTCAAGCAGCCCCATGCAAGGGCCCAAGTGGAGAGAAACTAACTTGCCAGCATTAACTTGGTAGTCGTGCAGACGTGTGAATGAGTGGATCCTACCATCCCAGTCAAACCTCTGATAACTGAAGGTCCCACCTATACTTGACTGCAATCTTCCGAGAGACCCCACCCAAGCTGCTCTAGGATTTCTGACCTACAGAAACTGTGAGGAATAAGATATGCTTGTTGTTTTAACTCACTAAGTTTTGGAGTGATTTGTTACACAGCAATATACAACAAATACACAAGTCATCATAGGTAATATTTTTATTAAATATTTGCATAGTACAAACCTGGGTCTCCATCTTTGTAGGTTTTGATTTTTGTTTTTTATCACTCGCTGACTGTTAAGCCACATATTTAGGTTTTGTTACAATCACACCTAACCTCAATGTACCAATTTCTGTAAATAGATAATGCTAGATACTATAACAGATAAATCTTGACATCTGAGTGGATTAATACAATAAAAGTTTACTTTTCATCTCATGTAAGGTCTAAAAGTCCAATTAATGGGAATTGGCAGGGTGGGAAGCCCTCTGATCCACAACTGTTCAAAAACTGACTGACACCTTCATAACATGGCTTCCAAGGTTGCTCTGGGTGACAGCGTCTTTAACATAAGGACACTATCTTTAATATGTGGCTTCTGGGGTTGCTCTAGGTGACAACATCCAGTAATTCATATGAAAAATACCTTTTTCTTCCTTTATTTATGACAAAGAAAGTTTGCTTTCTTTCAAGCCTGGAACTCCTGGGACTTTCAGGGAACCTTTTCCTCAGATATATGCCTGTGTGGTGTCAGCTTGCTCTATTGCTGGGGAGTGCTTGGCTGGTTATCTGCTTCCTGTCCTGGGAGATGTCTCAGTAATCATTCATTAATTCAGCAAACATACAATGTTCCAGGCACTGTGCTAAGTACTGAATATTCAGCGATATAGGATAAAATCTCTGTCCTAAAGTTGCTTGCAGTCAGATGGGAGAAAAGCAAGTAAATACAACAATTTGGTAAGTGCTATGATAGAAGGGCACAAAAGTACTGAGGGACCACAGAGGTGGGGGCAACTGACTTTTCTTGGGAAGTTTGTAAAATTTCATAAAGAGAAAGACAACTGAGCTGACTCTCATAGGATGAGAAGAAGCTGACTGTAGGAAAAAGGCAGGACAGAGCACAGAGTCCTGAAACAACATGACATTCATCATGATCTGCCAGGACTGTCCATACTGGGGAGTGGCCAATGGTTCTGTAAGGCTGGGGCACAGGTATGGGTAGATGAATGTGGGAGGTGAGGCTAGAAAGGTGGTGTACTAGTTGGGTTGTGCTGGCAAGCAACGGAGATGATTTTGGCTGTGTTAAATTAGAAAAAAAGGAACTCTGAGGTAGCTTAGCAAATTGAAGAAAGGCTGAAGAACCATCATCTGAAAAATGTGGAGCCAAACATCTCCTGGAAATCTAGGTAAGCAGAAACTAATTGTGAATTTTTCTTCCGGAGCTTCTGCCAAGATAAATTAATTCCAACCGATTTTCAGTTTCTTTATTACTCTTATTCAAGATTCACATTCCAGGGAGAGAGTGTCTGACTGACCCATTTGGGTCAAAAAACCTGACCCTTTACCAGGGGATGTTGGGTTAACATGACTAAGGGTTCACTAAGACTACATCTAATTGAGGAAGGATGTTTCCCATAGGTGAAATGGAAATTATAAAAGAAGGAGAATAGATTCTGGTCAGTTAAAAACAGACATAGTCTCTAGGTGAGTTGGAGTCAGTAACAAAGGGCTTCGTAAGTAATGTTTTAAAAAATCTAGAATTTATTGGGTAAGCAATGAAGAACTATTGAAGGAATTTGAGCAGAGAAGTGACATGATGAATCCCAGACAGAAGCTTTTGGCTAATTTTATTTTGTTATCAGTTTATTTTTACCTGTAATGAACAAATTTAACTCTTTCCGTAGTTCTCATTGACATGGAAGAGAACAAATATCATTCTATTGTACCTTTCCATAGTCCAAACAAATACATCTTTTATTTTTTCTTGAGATTTGTATAGTGAAAGAGAGGGGGAAAAAATGGACCTAATCTCAATTGATCAAGAAAGTTTTCATGCTCTTTCTGAATCGGATTCTCTTCCATCCCACCCAGTGGTGTGTTGGAGCTGGTTTGTACTGGTTGACAAGAGTCATTTGCTAAATTTTCAGGAATTCTGTGAGTCATTTGTTAAGAACAGTCATTATTAACAGTTAAGTTATATGAATTTAAACAAAAAAGATATGAAACACAAAGGTAATAAATATTCAAAGCTAATCACTTCCTAATTATTTTACTATCATCTATGTTCTTGAGGTTATTTATACCTACTGAATGGTATACATCCATCGTATGGTGGAAAACTTTATTATGTTATGCTACTGCACGTCTTCCCAGCTCTGCGTTCAGTGACATTATGTTGGTAGCTTGAAATTGGTGGCAGTGGGAAAATTTATACCAAGGAAATTGGCAAATACTACAAAGTTGGCCTTCTTTGCCCTGGAGAGAGCTGGTGGTGGAACACTTACTAACATACCACCCTCACCCACTTTACCCCACTCCCCTTGTTTTCTAGGCCCTCAACTCCAAAGGAAAAATAACTAGAAACTGAGGCAGTCTCTTCACAGTCTAGTTGAGCTGACACGGAAAAAGAAAAAACAAAGATGGTGAAAAGTCAAGTTAATTTTGTTTTATAACAGTCTAACACACGACTATTAGCTCTGACACAAGAATGTGGAAGGTTGGAGAATACAGGACCACCATCCCAATAATGCCTCTCTCTTTTGCCAGAGATTTCCCCAGGAAGTTTGTTATGAATGTGCTTCATAACAAACTGAGTCTTTACCACTTTGTTTCATAGGTGAAAAAGTTGCAGAAAAAGGCCATGGGGCCATCTACTTTTCCCTTCAGGCAACCTTATGAATTCTTTTAGAATCTTCTTTGTCTGCTCTGTAGAACTTCCAGAAAGCAGTGGCGCTGGAGGCTATGGGATATCCCACTGCAACTTGGTGGCTACTGCCAGTGCTGAATACCACTTTTTCCTGGCTCTGGGAGCCGCAATGTCTAGGGCAGTGGAGAATGAACTGTCTTTCATAAAAGTTTTTCTTTCCTCTTACTCAACCGCTGAACTGAGAATTTTGTTTCCTTTTTCTCCTCCCTTCCCCAAGTACATATTTAGTTATAATACAATACTTGCAAAAGGGGAAAGTCTCCCTGCCTATTTTGCTATCATTTCTAGGTACACACTTAACTAGTTTTACAGATTGTATTTACACGCAGAAGAGTTTTTCTTCCAATCAGGCAAACCTTTCTCATCTAAACTTTGCTAAGTTGGGTTGTGCAATCATTTGCACATGATATGCATAGACGGTAAATCATGGTCAGGGAAATGAGAGAAGAGGAGGTTGGGGGAATGGAATGGGACATGCAGTTGGGCTGGTGTTCCCATTCTTAATTAGAGCATGCCTATTGACCCTTCTCAGGAACTGGAGAGGAGCAGCGGTTTGTATCAGGCTTCTCCTAGGCCTTCCACATGGCCTGGACTGAAGAGTTCTTGCATGCAGCTTTTTCCGTAGCCATGGAGCCCCTTCTGCCATGAGTCAGAGATTGTCTCAGGGGTTGACGCTTCTCCGTATGTGAGCTCTAGTAAGCCGAGTACCTTTAGCATCTCTTTTGGCAGCCAATTCTTGAGTGATTAAAGACATTCTTCTTTTTTTGTACCGTAATTCTTAGGAATTCAAGACTGCCTGCTGCCCCTCCAAATTTATTTCCCTTATTTTAGTTATTGGCTCACTTTTTATCAGTATCTTAGTGAACAATCTACGCAGTATTTGAAAGTGATGACTGTCACTGCTTCAGTATACCTTTTACAATATGGACTTACAAATTTTGATGATGGCTTCTTTCTTTTCCATTTATTTCCAAATAAGTGAGCTTTTAAAAGACCTATAACATCTTGCGAAGGAGGGGCAGAACTTATCATCCTCAATTAACATAGAAAAAATTGTCTCATAGAGCAGGTAAGTGGCATTTGGCATACGCAGAGTCAGGAGGGGCAGTCAACACCCCTGACTTGAATGGCAGTGTTCTTTGTAGGTCCCCAGGTCACACAGACCTTCAGGAATATCTGTCCAATGCTGTACTGGATGCTTCCCCTGTGTGGCAGGGGACAAAGACATGGTGAAAAGCAGACAGGATTTTTTTTGTTTTTTTACAACGCCCAAAACACTAGGCCAGGGTTTACACAGCCAGGCTCAAACCTTTCTCACTGAACTTTGAGTACCTCTATCCTTGGTCACAGATCTCCCCTGATAGTGGTGTTAGAACTGCTCTCAAGTGCTTAGCCCTTTTCCTCTGGAAGGAGCTGTACTACTGATGTCCCATTGTCTAATGCATCTTTTTATTGGTAGGTCCATGTGCCCAAGGGTTTTTATCTAACAAGGGACCGACTAGGAGTAGAAATGAAATCTGGACATAATGAAGCCCATGGGGATTATAATCCTGAGTAGTCATAATTATATGCCTCAAAACAGATGCTGAGGGGTGCAGCTGCCTAGAGTAAGGACTACCACAGACATGCAGCTGCTTCTGAATGGAAACTGGCTGCATTTGTGTGGCAGCTTAAGATGGGACCTCTTTCTCAGAGGATGAAAGTAATTGGCAATCTGTCTCCAATCATTTCTTAAGGTCAATGAGCCTCAGGTTCCTACTAAACATATGGGGTTAAGATTCTGTTTTGAATCTCTTCTGAGAAAACTGATCTCTAGAGTGTCTATTTCATGTTGAGAAACTCACCAGCTAACTAGGAGGCAGGTTGGGGGGACAGATGGAAACCATCCACTTGCCCTTGTTCCCAGTCTCACTGCTGTTGGAGGAATCTCTCAGGGAATGGCACCACTCAGCAGGCTTCATGCTTGGCAGCCAACTCAATCTTTACGACACCCCTGGACGTAGGTAGGTGGCAAATGCCAGCTCTAGTTTGTAGACAGAAAACTGAAGTACAGAGAGCTCAAGGCACAATAATGACAGAGCTACTAATTGGCAGAAATAGAAAAAAAAAAATGCAGCCCCTTGATGCCTGTGTCTGTTTCTTCCTAAATAGGCTTCTTCTTTTATTGGGAAGACTAAGAGGGAAAATGTGGGGACAGTGTGGGTATGTGCATGGAAGCAGGATGCTGCTTCATCTGAGGAAAGACACTCACTCACAAATTTATGTCTCACCTGAGATAAGGAGACCAGCAGCCCACATTTCTACAACTGGTACCAAACAGCAGTTTTACTTAGAACAGGATATTGTTTTTCTTTTTCTTTTCTTTTTTGTATTAGACTCTAGTTGAGATAGACACTTTATTCTGGTAATGATCAAGCTATTCATAAGGCTCTTCCTAAAATGCGTCTTCAGGAACAAAACTATAGGAGCAATAGTGCAGCCATTAGGGTCAAGGATGCACTCTCTGGTTCTCAGGCCTCAGATTTTCTTCATCGTCTCACCATATAGGAGAAGGTCTGTGTGGAATAAGGTTGCCTGCTAGGGATAAGATCAAGCAGTAGCCAGAAAGTCACGCGTCTCCAAGATAAACATACCTCTTCTATTCAACATCCTTCCACTGAAGGTTTGTTACTTTGGGTTACCTAGGTCTTTCTCTTTTAAATGCAATTTTCCCGGGAGTAGTTACCAAACAAATAAACTTTAGAATGAATTTAATTTTTAGACTATTTTGCTTTAGAATGGGTCACCAAGGAATGGACATTTTGTCAAGGGGGAGGAATAGTTTTGGAAAAGGCCTGCTTTGGAAAAGTATATCTTGAATGAATATCTTAAAAGGAAGGTGGTAACCAGAGGGCAGCAAAGGGGATTGCAATACTTTGAGATGGTGCTGATTGGGGTTGGGAAGATACAA
The DNA here is from genome assembly GCF_003255815.1 of Theropithecus gelada. NCBI lineage: Eukaryota > Metazoa > Chordata > Mammalia > Primates > Cercopithecidae > Theropithecus > Theropithecus gelada. The sequence goes on along the minus strand of NC_037668.1, from coordinate 14,270,382 downwards.
CAAAGGCAGTTTTTCTAAGTGCCTCTTTTGGGTCCCTTGCTGGTCTCCTGTCTAGGTCCCTGCCACGTCAACTTGGTTTCTATACCTCCAACCCGATCTTTGGCACTGCAGTCCATGAAGCATCGTGTTGGTTTAGGTGAACCATCTTAGTTTTCTCTCCCTGCTCTGGAAATCGATTGGCTGAGGGTAAAATTGCTCCTGTTACGAAATATGTACGTGTACATGAGGATTCCCCCTGAATAGACTCTGTGTTTGAGGAGGGTGAGTTGTGGGAGTATGAGGACTGGAGCCCTTCAAGATTCTTCTTGTTCCCTTTAGCCTCTGTGTCTTTTCCAGGGATGAAGCTTCGCCTGAGACTCCACTTTGGGATCCTAGCTGTGTGAGCACCCACTTTGTGAGAGGCTCCCTCTGGCACCACTCTGATGGCCCTTTTGATCTCATGCCTGAACAAGGCCTGAGAGCTGCCTCTTCCCAGGACACACCTGTGAGCAGGTGTCCTCCAGCTCAAAACTGGGCTTGCTTCTAGTCCCTAATGAAAAGAGGTATAGCTTTTAGGCTGAGCACTGATGATGCAAGAAGGGAGTAAAGAAAGGATCTTCTTTGCTTTCAGGGAAAAAAAAAAAAAAAAAAAAAAAAAACTACGATCAGGCCTCAAAGCCTTTTGATTTCAAAGAGAGAGGTTTGGCAACTTGCTCTGTTTCTCTGATGGTACCCAGGGCAGAATTCCCACCAATACAAAGCATATTATTGCTTCAGAATCCAGGGGCTACAATAACCCAGAAAAATGGTCAGTGAGAACTGTAGATATCTCCTGGACTGATGATTTAAACAAAACACTCTAAAGTAGTGAAATAAGGTTTGGGAGCTACTGAAACAAGTTGAGACCATAAATAATAAGACCAATTCCATAGGAAAGCTGGGCTAATTAGCATAAGCTGATAATGCAAATTGGTGCCTCACAGGTTAAATGTGGCTTGCACATATTTAATTTGGCCTACATGTTGTATTTAAAATTTAGTTGCCAACATTAACAGTTTTGAAAATTTCAATTAAAATTTAGATTTCATGGGCCAGGCATGGTGGTGTACACCTGTAATCCTAGCATTATGGGAGGCTGAGGGAGGTGGATCACTTGAACCCAGGAGTTTGAGACCAGCCTAGGCAACATGGTGAAACCCCATCTCTACAAAAAATACAAAAATTAGCCAGGTGTGGTGGTGTGCACCTATAGTCCCAGCTACTTGTAAGGCTAAGGTGAGAGGATTACTTGAGCCTGGGAGGTTGAGGCTGCAGTGAGCTGAGATTGTGCCACTGCACCCCAGCCTGGGCAACAGAGAGTCTGTCTAAAAAAAAAAAAAAAAGTTGGATTTCTGGCTTCCCTTGAAAAATCAGAAAGACCAGGTAACACTTCATGGTACTCATTGTCTGGAAGTGAGCAGTAGCTCCCCCTGCTCTCCAACTTTCACAGCCCCATTCTCTCCCTTGCATTAGAACAGGCCTGCTTTGCAACTTAAGTCACCTGTCTGTATTTTGTAGGCTTTTGAGTGTGGATCCCTGAAATATGGTCACATGGTATTTGCTTCAGAAACGCTGGGATGATAGATTCTGGCTTAGTGAGCTTGAGACAAGACTGGTAAACGGCTATGAGGCAACCCCAATTCTGATGTAAGGGTTTCTACGGAGAAATGGGGATGAAAGAAGAGTACCCCATAGCTGTTGGGGTTGGAGGAAGGGGTCAGTCCTATGCGACTGGGGAACTTTAGTGGGTCGATGGGTTTATCTTGGTAGCCCTTATGTTGGATGTGGGAAAGACTGTTTCCTAGTTGCGTGGCATGCACCGCCCCGCTGCAGTGCCTGTCTAATCAGGGGCTGGGGCGAGGGCAGGAGACAAGATTCAGATCATGTTGGCACCTTTTCCTTTCATCTTGCCCTATGTAAGCTTGGGCGTTTTTTTTTTTCCTTTGGCATCACTTCATACGGTTAGATCATCTGACCTGGCTCGGCTGCTGGCTTGGCTCAGCCTGCTCAGGGGTCTGGCCTCATCTGTTGTCAGCTCTTGACAGAGTGAAGGCGTCTTCTCAGCTGGCAGCCCTTGCTTTGACACCTTCTCCGACTGCAGCTCTTCTTTTTCACCCTCCTTCCCCACTCCGGGGGTCTCTACTTCCTCCCCCTCTGGCACAGCCTCCTTCTCCTGCTCCTCCGTGGTCAGCCTCTCTTCTTCCGGCTTCTTCTCTCCCACCTCGGGTTCAGCTCCCTCCTCTGCAGGTGGCCCCTCGCCTTCCACTTCCTGCGCCCCCACCTGAGCGTAGGAAGGCAGTGTCTCTTGGTAGCCCCGGGACAAGTCCTCCAGGGGTCCTGTGGTGATCTTCTCCTCGAACTGATTGAAAGGCTTGGCAGTCTCCACCATCCCAACCTCGGTCAAGGGGAAATAGTGGGAAACTATTTTCTCTTCTTCTAGGAGCTGATAGCCCTTGGCTTTCTGGATGGAGGAGACAGCAATGGAGTGGAGGGATTTCTCAGGAATCTCCCCCAGGGGCTGCTCGACGGGCCTCTTGAAAGCAGACCGGATCCCCTTCAGGCCCAGGTGGCCCAACTCCATCACATTGAGGAAGAGGGACACAGAGGCCACAGACAACATGAACAGGATGAAGATGGTCTTCTCCGTGGGCCGGGACACAAAGCAGTCCACCACATTGGGGCAGGGCCACCGGCTGCAGCGGTACAGAGGCAGGATCCGGAACCCGTACAGGAAGTAGTGGCCCACGATGAAGCCCACTTCAAAGAGGGTCTTGAAGATGATGTGACAAATGTAGGTCCTCAGCAGGGTCCCCTCCAGCCGGAACTTCTTGGTGCCTTTGCTGCCGCTGCTCTTCTTGACGTTGCCCTGGTCCGGGCTGAGGGGCCCCCTCTCACCGCCGTTAGCCCCCGCCTGCTGGCCCAGCTCCTCTGCCTCACGGCTTTTGCGCTTCTCCTCCATGCGGACGTAGTGCACCGCATGCCCGACGTACATCAGGGACGGGGTGGAGACGAAGATGATCTGCAGCACCCAGAGGCGGATGTGGGAGATGGGAAAGGCCTCGTCGTAGCAGACGTTCTCGCAGCCAGGCTGTTGGGTGTTGCACACGAAGTCGGATTGCTCATCCCCCCACACGAACTCCGCGGCCGTGCCAAGGATGAGGATCCGGAAGATGAAAAGCACGGTGAGCCAGACTCTGCCGATGACAGTGGAGTGCTCATTCACCTCCTCCAAGATGTTCCCCAGGAAACTCCAGTCGCCCATTTCTCACCCACCTGAAGAAATGAGGGAGAAGGCAAGAACTGAGCGGCCTCGGTGCAACCCTGAGTCAATATCTGTTTTTGCTAACGCGGGGTACCTCTCCTTTCCAAGTTGCCGGAACAGTCAATGTGCAAACAGCGTCTATCCAGTGCTTCCTCTGTGCAGACTAGGACTAGAGAACAAAGGAGGCCCCAAAGAATCTGCTTCCATTCGCTTCCTCATCTGTGAAGTGGGTTTAATAATAATAATACCTATTCTCATTCACTTCACAAATGGTCTGAAAGCATCAGTGAGGCAATATCTGTATAATTCCTTAAACTCCACCAAAAATAAGGATTCATTGTTGACCATAAATAGAAATCCTTGGTTACATGGATTTAAATCAAGACCACACACTGATCTAAGTTTCGTGAGACATAATACTGAAGAATTATCTTATACTATGGGTGTCTGGGCTCCCAACAAAATTCTTGTATGTATGAAATTGTCTGTGGCCACCTTGTGTTTGACTGTGTCAGAATATATAATGATCATATATTTGAAGGGAAGTGGAAGAGGATTAGCATTTATTGAATATCAACTTTGGGAAAGAACTTTGACATATTATTTCATTTAACTTGATTCGGCTAGACTGTAATTTCCATGAGGGCAGGAGTCACGCCTATCTTATTTACTGCTATGTACTCAATGCCTGACATACAGCCCAGCACACAGTAAGAACTTGGTAAGTATTTGTTAACTAACTTGATTCCAACAAAAAAGAAAACTGAAGGCCGGGCACAGTGGCTCATGCCTGTAATCCTAGAACTTTGGGAAGCCGAGGCAAGAGAATCACTTGAGCCTAGAAGATCAAGACTAGCCTGGGCAACACAGTGAAACCCCATCTCTACAAAAAACTTCAAAAATTAGCTGGGCTTGGTGGTGCATTCCTGTGTTCCCAGTTACTTGGAAGGCTGAGCCAGGAGGATTGCTTGAGCCTGGGAGGTCAAGGTTGCAGTGAACCCTGATTTGTGCCACCATACTCCATCCTGGGCAACAGAGAAAGACCCTGTCTCAAAGAAAAAAAAAAAAGAAAAGAAAAGAAAAGAAAAAATAAATCTGAGGCTCAGAGAGGCTAAATATATTGTCCAAGATTAGACAGCTAAATAGCAGCAGTTCTGTTCGCTTGATCACAAAGGCTGGGTTCTTCCCACTACGCCATTGAGATAAACTGCCTGCAATCAGAGCTACACAATTCTCTGACTTCTGTGCTCTTAATTTATGTTTCCTCTTCTCTAGGTTGAAATCTGGAAACTCTTATTAATAGCTTTACACATTGAGGGCAGTATATTTTTACTATTACTCTTTTAAATCCGAAGAACAGAGAGAATGCTTTGGGAAGGAATCATGTCACAGGATGAGGAAGGTCTTCTAGGACACTTTAAGTGTCCTACGGAATGAAAATGTTTCAGGGTCTGTAGTATATGGCTGTTTTAATAGAGTTAGAAATTTGGTCTATAGAAAAAATATCATTAAACATGATAGTATATAATGCCTCTAGCACAGCAATGGCTAATGGAAATGGCATTGAGCTGACAAGGAGCTGCTTGCAACTGGGTCATTCATCCAGTGCAAACCTGTAACCTATAAAGAATGAGCAAAACTTCCACCTCAATGAAAAACGATTGTTCCTCCAGCTTGAACATCTCTAGAGTTGTAAAATTTACTCATCACTGCCATCAGACCAGGGCAAGAGCCCATGTTAGAGGATCCTGCTCTGGGCTGCTTCTGGCCATGCCCCACGCTATAGGACCAGGAACTCATGGGGCTAAAGGGATATGCCTATTGCTTTTTAATCACAGTGATATTTGTTAAACATGAAAGCCTATTTCCAACCTGTGATTTGGAGTCTGGCCAGACAGAACCTGATGGCAGGATACTAATTGCAAGCATCTGCAAAGTCCAGCCTGTGCTGACAGGGCAGGCACAATAGCTGTTTGCTTCTTCTTGTGGGAGACCAGAAAGTGCTTCTCCTCTTGAGGCCTCATAAACTCCCAATCAGGCAGGGCATCCTACAGCAGCTTCTCTTCTCCTGAAAAGGTGACAGCAGCTGTGGCATCCCCAGTCATGGGTCTGGCATTGGGAAGAGTTCCTTGTAGGAATGGGTAATGGAGAGGGGGAGGGAACCAGCAGCTCGGAATCAGAACCAGCAACTCAGTCCCAGCCACATGTATCTATTTTTAACTCTTAAGACTACAGTTAAGTCTAGTACTTGCCCTGGTAAGAGTAGTAGTGGTTCCCATTGCCTTTTGGAAAATAGGTGGGAAACATCACAATCAGGTAAGCAGCCTAAGCATAAAGCTCACCAGTGGCAGAGCCAGGAAAAAGTTCATTTCTTATCAAATAATTCATTCTAAACTTTATGGTAAAACAGCAATTTCAATAACTTTACTTCTATAAGATTTGGTTAATATCTTACTATCTTATTAATATCTTACTTAATCTTAACTATCTTGCTAATACTTACCCTCATTGATACATCAGTTCATTTTTGACAACCTTACTTGTATTGTAGCATACAAGTATGTGTATTTCACTCACATACCCACATGAATGTGCGTAATGAGCACATGCTCTCAGCCCTGTATGTTAACCAATCTTGTTTCCCTCCCTTTAGTATCAAAAGGTTCTGGAGGGCAGGAACCATTTTGGCCTCATTTTTGTGAACCATCACAACACAGAACAAAGCTCTTCACAGAGTGGGAGTTCCACAGACAGCAGTGCATGGTTCTGATGGTAATCCTCCTGAAATCTGAAATTTTCAATCCCTAAATTCCTGTAATATGAGTACTAGAGACCGAGGATCTTCAGTCCTCTTGTTACAGCTAACAGCAGAAAAATTAAGAACTTGCAAAAAATGGTAAATAACAAAAAGGATAGTAAATTGATCCCCAACCAGCTGCTCTGAGACACAAAACTGCTTATTTTGTATGAGATCAAAGATATAAACTGGAAGGCCAACAATTCTTGACACAAGAGTCATGATACATGTCCATGACACAAGAAGTCGCTCCTGACCACCTCATTAGTAATTTCGAAACCAAAGCCAAACAAGCCGGTGTCTTTCTATACTCCAAGCCGCCATGCAAAGATTGTATTTTTTAAAAATGTCTAGTTACAAAGTTTCGTGTGATGACTGAAGGAGAGAAACTGTCATTTAGGACACAATCTTTCCAACCCCATGATGTTGGAACAGGCCTACTGTGCCGTTAAGGAGAGACACTTTGGAGGTGTGAAGGGGAATGTCTTGGTTTCCTGACCTCTAACAGTGAAAATCTAAAGGAAGTCAGAGCAGAGAAGCAAAGCATTCTATGGGAGCAGAGAGAAATCTGAACTGAAGGAATAATACTTCTCTTCTCTTTTTCAGAGATAATTCTCTGTTTTATTTTGCTTGTGAAAATTTAGTGAACAGACCTATTACAGATGGAAAATCAATGGATGGAGTTCAAGCTTCCAACCCCAGGGTGTCCATATATGGCCAGGAACATCCCACCAGAAAATGATGGCTAGAGGTAATGATTAAAATAACACCTTATGTTTGGGTATCCTTGATCTAAGTAATATATTTTCACGTATCTTATTTCAGTCCTCATAACAAGCTGTGAACTAGGCCAGTGGTTCTCAGACTTAGATTTCACAGACTAGTATAATCACAACAAACTAGTGTGACCAACATAAGGATGCCAACTCCTTATTTTGCCAATCAAGGACATAAAAATAAGAGTTATTGGCTGGACGTGGTGATCATGCCTGTAATCCTGGCACTATGGGAGGCCGAGGTGGGAGGATCACTTAAGGTCAGGAGTTCAAGATCAGCCTGGCCAACATGGCAAAACCCTGTCTCTACTAAAAATACAAAAATTAGCTGGGCACAGTGGTGGGCACCTGTAATCCTAGCTACTTGGGAGGCTGAGGCAGGAGAATTGCTTGAACCCGGGAGGTGGAGGCTGCAGTGAGCCGAGATCACACCACTGCACTCCAGCCTGGACAACACAGCGAGACTCTGTCTCAAAAAAAAAAAAAAAAAAAGAGTTATTAAATCACTAACTACAACTACAGACTGTTTTCATCATCATTACATAAAAGAGGATTTTTAACACTATAAAACCAGAGAGGACATAATTTCAGAATAAAAGACAAGCCTTTAAATTGAACACACTTAACTTGGTGAAACATTTACTACATCATTAACTTCGTCATTGTCGCATTTTGGTCACAGGCTGTGTGTCATCTTGGGCTAGAACTGACAGACCCTCAGGTGGATGTTTGAGAACCAGTGAATTTGGCATTATCAATCCCCAGACAGAAAGACAGGCTGGGAGGTTAAATGAGTCTCCAAGATGGGGCTTAGCTAGTGAGGGCAGAGCTAGGATGTGAGCCCTGGTCTTCCAGATCTAAGCCCATTATAGCATAGCCCTCCTCTGGTTTTGAAAAGGCAGAGTAACACATATACATCCATTAATAAGTTCTCCAGAGCATTCAATGGCCACTTACCACTCCGGTTAGTAACCAAGTGGAAATGTGCCTCTCTTCTTGTTTCTAGAACAGCCACTAGCCAGCAGTTCTCATAGACAGACAACAGAACATACTCCTAGGAAGAATTTTATGGTCCTTAGCCAGATCCATTCCTGTGCTCCATTAAACGCTCCAACATGGAAAATGCTGAGCACAAAGCCTTCGCTACCCCCACAGCATTCAATAATTAAGACTATTATTCCTATTGTAGAATTGAGTGAAAAGGGCACAGAACTTTTTCATAAATATCAAATACTTGGTTTAGGTCCCTGTGGATTCCTGTAGACGTGTTGATTCATTCTGAAAAATGAAAAGAGCTTAAGAAGTCAAATTGTAGTTTGAGTTTGGACACCTCTGTTTCCCTATCCTCCCGATTATTCCAGCATTCCTCTCCCTTCCAAACCTCTGCCAGTTCTTAGGTCAACTTGAAGAGGGTTTTCAGAGTTGGAGTGTAAGTCCAGCCATCCCAGCCCAAGACTGAATCTTATTGGCAATCTTTTTCCTTTTGGAGAAGCCTATATATGGCCCTTAGATTAGGCTGAGAAAGAACAATTGGGGGGAAGGTTACAAACTAATATCACTTAAGGAAAACTTGCCAATATGAGGAGTGTCCCACGGAGAAATATGTGCTGTCTTTCTCTCCTGGCGCTCAGCAGCAAAATGGCAACTTTCGTCTCTTTCCTTTGCTGCCTAAAAGCCCACCTCCCACTTCTCTACCCCGCCCCTACTGTGCTGCACGACTGAGCAGATATGACTGGATTGGCCCTGATGGGTAGGTTTTACTGTCCAGCAATATTTTAAGCTCCCAGCCAGACAGCTTTTATGAAGGGAGGGATGTTTGGGAAACAATGGGAGTGAGAGAATGGGAGAGCTGTGTTGGGCACTGAGGGGAGGAGGATGGGAAAGCTGATGTGTGAAAGCTTAGATGGGGCTTCTGTGCCTCCCAAAGTTTCTTTTAGCAGCAGACTGGGCCTGTACATCAGTAAACCTTTGGCATCTCTCCAGAGCACTCGAGCCTAGGGGCATTTTCCCGAGGCCTGATCATCAGCTTGGAGAATCTTAATGATGTAGGGACAGTAAGTGGTCACCTGTGTGCATCCCTCTGGCCCGAGTCAGACCGAGAGTGGTTGGTCCTTTCCAAAGGACCATATTTCATCCTTTATTGGTGGTTTGCTCTTGTCTCTCAAAGCCTTCAACAGAATGGTGGATATTAGAGGCCGAGAAGGGTAGTAGTAGGGGAAGAAAGGATGGGGAACATGTTGCTAATAGATTCAAAAGCACAGCTAGATAGGGAGAATGGGTTCTGGTGGTCTGCAGTGCTGTAGGGTGAATATGGTTAACATTAATTAATTAATTAATTTATTTATTATTTTTATTATTTGTGTGTGTGCGTGTATGAGACAGAGTCTCGCTGTGTCACCTAGGCTGGAGTGCAATAGCAAGATTTTAGCTCACTGCAACTTCCGCCTCCCAGGTTCAAATTATTCTCCTGCCATAGCCTCCTGAGTAGCTGGGATGACAGACGCCCACTACCAAGCCCAGCTAATTTTTTTTTTTTTTTTTTTTTTTTTTTTTTGGTATTTTTAGTAGAGATGGGGTTTCACCATGTTGGCCAGTCTGGTTTCAAACTCCTGATCTCAGGTGATCTGCCCGCCTTGGCCTCCCCAAGTGCTGGGATTACAGGTGTGAGCCACCGTGCCAGGCTGTTAACTATTTTATTGTATAGTCTCAAAAAGCTAGAGGAGAGGATTTTGATTGTCCCCAACAGAAAGAAATGCTAAATGTTTGAGATGCTGAATATGCTAATTATCCTGATTTGATCATTACACATTGTATACATGTATTGAAATATCACTCTGTATCACATAAATATGTACAATTATTATATGTCAACTAAAAATAAAAGGAAAAAAGATTTCTAAAAAGATCAAAACAATAAAAAAGAAACATAAACAAACCTTCAGCAGGGTGGTTTCCCTCTTTGAAATGAGCCTTAACACTCCAAATAATTCTGTTGCCATTTGTCAAAGTAATAGCATTTCTCACCATGTTTCACTCATAATTACAAATACTTTCGAGCGGCGGAAGTTGAATCAACGTCAGCTAACATTTTTAGACTTTAGTGCCTTCATCTGTTAAATGGGGATATGATGGTTTTGCTCACCAGGAGGCTCCTGGATTAAATTCTAATGTGGTTTAATGAGGAATGATGCTTGGGAAGCCAACTTGGAGGGCATGGACACATGCTCTCTGAGGCCCACTCCCTTCCCATTATCTGGCACTGACTATTATTAGTATAAAAAATGGTTATTTTGACTACATTTCCAAACCAAAAATAGGGGCATTTCATCCTACAATTTTATTGGTGAAAACAATGGAGCAAAAATAGTTGAAACTTACATTGTTTTATGAAATCTGCAATGTATGATTACTAAATTGAAGACAACTTTGAGGGTAAACTAGACAAACAAAATCTAAGCACTTGCTTCCTCACCCCACCTGCCTTTCCTGTCCTTTCTGGTGTCATGGACATACTGCATTTTGATGGGGGCAGTTTGAAAGAGGATGGTACCAATGTGTGTGAGTTCCCAATTCCATTTTAAATAAAATGGTCACTAGCCCAAAACCTTGTTTACTTTAGATGTCTGATTTCTTTTGAACTCCCAAGTTTGAGGGTCCACACTGACTGGGACAATGCCCTCTAGGAAATCCTTCAGTTAAAAATAGATGGTCAAGGCTGATCCCTGCAATATCAATGAGGCAAGAAGTCAGAGGATGAAGGGAAGAAATCCAATCATTCTTTCTTTGGGAATATTCAGTACATGCTGATTCCTGAAGCTTGCGCCCTCCCTGAGATAGTCCTATGAAGAGATGAGAATCTACAAAGCTTCTCTTCAAAATGAAGTTCTCCCTATCCAAGGCTTCCCAGTCAAACTTGTCTAGCGTGGTGGGTGCTGTCATTGCTCGTCATCATTTTGTGAGAGATGGTAGTAGAGGCTGCGTTTGAATCCGGAAAAACGGGGCTGTCAACAAGGCTCTGAACCAGTGATAGTCTCTCAGATTTAGACAAATCTAGTTTTTCAATTTAGCACTTTCTTTGTTTTCTTACTCTGTTGACATAGAAGATACTCCTCTACTCGTAGTACCCAATCGATTGAATTATCTTTGTTGTTGGTTCTTCTGTTTGTAGCTGGGAAATCCTTGAAACTATAAACACTCAATCGCGTATATCTTGGGGAAAGTTTTGAAAGAGATGGGGAAAGAGGCTCATCTTAGCTACCATTGAGAGATGACTTGTCTATTCCTACCAGGAATCACTTTCTCAGGTCTTTCAGAGGGATGTCTTCCCAGGGTGCCGGTATTGCATTATTTGATATAAATAAATAAATGTCTAGAATAGGAGACATAACCACATACAAATGTAAATTCCAATTTTATGTTCTGTAATCATATAGACTAATAATTTAGATTATTGACATTTTGGATAATCTAATGGTGGCATTCTCCTACAGGGTTTGTCCTTTCTTTCTCTTTCTTTCTCTCTCTCTCTTTCTCTCTTTTTCTTTCTTTTCTATTTTGTCACCCAGACTGGAGGGCAGTGGCCTGATATTGGCTCACTGCAACCTCCACCTCTGGGCTCAAGCAATCCTCCCACCTCAGCCCCCCAAGTAGCTGGAACTACAGGCACAGGCTCCAAGCCCACCTAATTTTTGTATTTTTTGTAGAGATGGGGTTTTGCCATATTGCCCAGGCTGGTCTCGAACTTCTGAGCTCAAGCAGTCTGCCCATCTCAGCCTCCCAAAGTGCTGGGACTACGGGCATAAGCCACTGCACCTGGCCCAGGGTGCATTTCAAAAGCAATGAGGCAGTTCTGTGTGGAAAGCCTGTGGAATTTGCCGTTGGAAGACCTGGCTTTGAGTGTGGCTCATCTGCTTCCTATGTGTGGGCGACTTGTTCAGACTTTCTGAGCCTCAGTCTTCTCATCTGTGAAATAGAGATAATAATCACTGCCTTTCTTGCTTTGTGAAAACAGATAGTAGCTGCTAATCTAACCTATGTGATGCTGTGAATGCCTTGTTGGTTATATTTGCTGTGATCTGAGTGTGGCTGTGTCCTGTGCCCCAGGGCCATGGGTTGGTTTGTGTCTAAGTACATTGGTTACTTTTTTGACCAAGGTTACACATTCCTCCACTTCCACAGGGAAAAATGTCAGAACTGGGAAAGACTGGAGGAGATCATTGGCCCTAGCCCTTATTTTATAGATGAGGAAACTGAGGCTAGAGTGGAAATGACACCCTAAGGTTGTGGCATAGCTCTCCAGCCCATGTGTTTTCCATGGCTCCAGGTGCCTCCAGTTACGGGGCACAGACTCAATATGCAGAGAGGCTCTTTAGGGAGAACCAGGTGAGCCCTGGCCTGAGGAGAAGGGCAGAAAGATTTATTATAGGGCGCAAGAGGACCATCATCAGTCAATCCCTGTGGTGACTGGAATTGGGAGAAGTAGAATCTCTCCCTTCCAGTTACTGGGAAGTGCCGGGGGAACGAGTCTCTGAGAAACATAGGACCGGGGACTGTAGGAGAATCAGGTCACTTCTCTGAGTATTTCAAGCCCAGCTCTGACTTAGTGGGCAATGTTTAGAGATTCATTCAATAAGTATTTGTTGAGCTCCCACCCTTTGAGGTGTGTGGGACACATTGGTAAAACAAAGATTCCTAGTGGGGAGATGGAGAACAGGCATTAAACACAATGAACGAGTGAATTATACAGAACATTCAAAGGTGGTAAGTACCACCAGAAATGAGAACATACGGCAGGGTGAGGGGGATTGGGATTGCTGGTGGAGGGGAGGTGGTGCCCAAAGAGACCTCACTGAGGTGAGATTTGAGCAGACTTCCAAGAAGGTGAGAGAGAGAACCATCATGAGGGCATGGGGGTGAAGGCTTGGAGCAGCAAGGAAGCCAGAGGGGCTGCGGTAGAGTGGGCAAGGACAAACATAATTGGGAAATGTAATTTTAATCTGTTGGTTGTTCATCTATGTATTGTTTGTTCTCACCTGCATGTCTTCAAAACCCCAACACCAGCAAGAAGCCAGTTACTACCCAGTGCCCATCATACAACTTTATCCTTCCTTTCTACCAGAGGCTTTGCTAAGCAGCCACTATGTGCTTGGCACTGTGCTGGGAGCACAAAGATAAACAAAGCACGGTCCCCTATGTGATGCTTAGCACATGGAGTGTGCAAAGAGGCCTCAGGTACGCTGCCCAAAGAGAGAGGGTGGGGGAGAATCTGGTCCACCCCATTACGCTGAATCCTGGGCCTAACCTTGGCCTGGGAGCCTCCATCTTGTGGGAAACTGAACAGCGAAGAGGTTAACACCAGGCTCTGGGATTAGATCATCTCAGCTTCACCACTAACTAGCCAGCTGCCTGACCTTGCCTAAGTGACTTTCCTGGTTTGAGCCTCAGTTTTGTCTTATGAAAAATGGTGAACAGTGTCTGCCTCAAAGAGTTGCAGTGATTAAATGAAACTGTGTGTGTGAAACTGAGTCCAATACTTGGCATAGTAAGCACTTGATAGATAGTAAGTGCTATCACCATTGTTAGGAAGAAGGTTTGGATACCACCAGAAAGAGAGACCAAGGGTATTTTGCTTCACCTGCAGAGCGATCAATACTTGCTTTTTTGCTCTGTTTGTGCCACCTGGAGAGGGTCAGGAGGCAGGCCATTCCCTCTCTTTCCCTCCTCCCTGGCCAGTTTGGTTGGGAGCCAGAAATTCTTCTTCATCACAACCATTTGGCTGAGGTTCAAGGGCTCCCGTGCCCTGAGGGGCAAAGGGTGTGTTGGAAGGGGGATCTGGGGGGACTTTCACTCGAGAGAGGATTTCCAGCACAGACGAGTTGTCAGGGCAAGGCAGGGCTCTCTATTGATAGGAGCAGCTCATGCATGAGAGCAGATTGTGCCAGTTCTATAGAGCACGACCCCTCGGCCCAGGCTTCTCCTGCTAACAAAGTTATCTTTGCCAATCTGCTTAGGCAGAAGGGGGATACACTTCCTGTCCTTGTGCTGAGCACATACAACAGGCAGGACCCAGGCCAGGGGCTGGGTCTGGCTCTCCACATTCCCCGCAGTTTCTCCCCTCCCTTAACTAAAAGTCTTGGGTTCTTTCAGCTGCCCCATCACCTCGGACAGAATTACCACAGGCTGCAGAAACTGGCCACTGGCCATGGGTAAAACCAGGGAGTGTCCTGGAATTCTCGATGCCTGGGAAGTTTCAGAGAGAACGCCGGAGGAAGCATCTCCAGAACTCTAGGGGTAGGGAAAGAGTCTGCCACAGCCTAAAATTCACTGGGCTGGGGGCAGTTGTTGATGCTTTAAGTCTGAGGGTCTCAAAGTGTGCGCCCCGACACCAGCAGGATCGGCATCACCTGGGAACTTGTTAGAACTGTGTACTCCCAAGCCCTACCCCAGATCTCCTGAATCGGAAACTCTGAGGGCAAGACCAGCAAGCTGGTTTAACAAGTCCCCCAGGTGATTCTAAGGCATGCTAAAATTTTAGAACCACTGATCTAGGAAGCTGCAGCTACTAGAATTGTTCATCCTGGCCCTGGTGCCCAGAGCTTTTGTATTATAACCCTCCCCGACAACACACTGCACTTCTTGACACCCTGCCAGCAAGATAGGGCCCTAAAAACATTTCTTTGGGTCCACCTAAAAAAAAAAAATCATTGTAAAATGTTCACTACAGTCTCCCAGCTGCCATATGAGCCCAGCCTACTTATACAATATCATGAGAAAGGGAGAAAAATATTTTGTACCCACATGGCGTTTGCATCAAGATTGAGGGGTAGGCGCTTGTATCTTTATTTCATGGAGAGGCAGTGAGCTTAAGTAATTAGCTCACAGTTGCAGAAAGAAAGGGGCAGGGCCAGGACTGGGACCAGATCTGCTTGACTCCAGAACCCATGTTTGCTCTGGGCAGCCCATGTCGTCTCCTTTAATTATAAGATTTGGTTCTGCAGTGCTGACTTTTCAGAGCATCTGGGGTCTCCGGTCTTTGTGCTAATTAGTTAATATTTAGTCTATTTTAAAAAAACTTCTTTTTGTTCTATAAAACCAACATAGCTGCAAATATTTTCTAAGTAGACTAATTCACTTTGCACATATCCATATATTTAATAAAACTACAAATATATGGCACAAATATCTGCACATTGGGAAAAAAAAGCTAACAATATAGAGGCATGTAGGGTAAAAAGTAAAGGCCTTGGCCCGGTGCGGTGGCTCACACCTGTAATACCAGCACTTTGGAAGGCCAAGGCAGGCAGATCACCTAAGGTCAGGAGTTCGAGACCAGCCTGGCCAACATCGTGAAACCCCATCTCTACTAAAAATACAAAAATTAGCCGGGCGTGGTGGCAGACATCTGTTATCTCAGCTACTTGGGAGGCTGAGGCAGGAGAAATCAGTTGAACCCAGGAGGCTGAGGCTGCAGTGAGCCAAGATCATGCCACTGTACTCCAGCCTGGGTAACAGAGTGAGACTTCACCTCAAAAAAAAAAAAAAAAAAAAAAAAAAAGGCAGGATCCAGTTATATGATATGTGTTTCTTCAAGAGATATACTTTCAGAAAAAAAGAAAGGCGTGACTCCTCATGTTTACTAGCTATTTGCCTTTCTTTTTTTCTGAATGGCCTACTCATATCCTTTGTCCATTTGGATAGGGGGAGCAGTTGTCTTTTCCTTATTGATGTATAAGCTCTTTTTATAGACTATAGTTATTATTCCTCTGCCACATATGTTGTAAAACTTTTTGCAAATCATCACTTGTCTTGCAGGTTTACTTTTAGTGTGTTTTGCTGTACAGAGAATTTATAGTTTTATCTAATCAAATCTGTCATTTAAAAATGTATGGTTTCTTACTGTGTGCCTGGCTTAGAAAGGTCTCTAAATTTCACTTAAATTCAAGAAACCAGTTAGAAAAAAAATTTGCCAGATCAGCTTCTGTTTCAGTTCAGCATTTAAGCCTGGATGCTTAAAACACTGGATTATGAGAGCAATATGATTACTGCCAATTCTCCTCCTAGTTTTTAGTCCTCTTTCTCTGCTGGCATTAAACATAACGATAATAAAGGAGTACAGTCATCCCAAAGTATCTGTGGGGGATCGGCTCCAGGACCACCCGCAGACACCAAAATCCACACAAACTTAAGTCCTGTAGTCTGCCCTATGAAACCCATGGATATGAAAAGCAAGTCCTACTACAATGCAGATTTCCAAATCTTGCCTTCCTACCCATGTTTGGTTGCTGACGCAGAACCCACCAATACGGAGACAATACAGAAGGCAGACTGCATTTACTGAAGAACACCTGTATATCAGTGGACCCGCACAGTTTAAATCCATTTTGTCCAAGGGTTAACTATATATACATATATATTTAAATTCATCATCTTGGTGCATCTGGAGACAGATTTTATCATCGTTTGCAAGGGCCTCTTCTGATTTGCAAATCAGAAAGTCAAACCTGGGGACTATCTGTGACATTTTGCTTCTCTGATGTGTTTTTGTCTTGCCTTTTATGGCTCTAGATGCCTGATTTGTACTATATTTACTATATTCAGATATCAGTGGTGGATAAGATAGGTGAGAGAGTGCAAGAATGTTATTTTTATTTTTATTTTTTCTTTAATTTTAACTTTTTTTTTTTTTCCTGAGACAGAGTCTCACTTGTCACCCAGGCTGGAGTGCAGTGGTGCAATCTCGGCTCTCTGAAACCTCCTGGGTTCAAGCAATTCTTGTGCCTCAGTCTCCTGAGTAGCTGGAATTACAGGTGTGTGCCACCACACCCAGCTAATTTTTGTATTTTTAGTAGAGATGGGGTTTTGCCATATTGGCTGGGTTGGTCTCGAGCTTGTGACCTCAGGTCATCTGCCCGCCTCAGGCTCCCAAAGTGCTGGGGTTACAGTCGTGAGCCACCGCACCCAGGCCTGTTTTTCTCCTTTATAGGCATATTTTCTACCATTTTATGGAGAGAGAGCTTTTTTATTTTTCTTTTTGTCTTTGCTTTTTGTTTTGGAAATTGTTTGTCTCTTTTATATATATCTAAGACTGTCATTACCATTTCTTGGGCTTGTAACTTCTCGCTCAGAAGCAACACCGTCATTGCCACAGCCCGTCTGGGTTGGTCCTCTTACAGGTACTTGGTCTCTTTGGTCTCAATGTATGTGAAAGACAGAATCATGGCCGGCAAAGATGTCAGCATCATAATTCCTGGAACCTGGGAATATGCTACATTACATGGCACAGAGGAATTAAGGTTTCAGATATGGAATTAAGGTTCCATTCAAACCACAATTATCAGCTTTTCCTGGCTCTAAGCGATGCTCTGTTCTACAGGAAGCAGCCACTCACTCTTAAGAAACGTACTTGCTGGGCATCTGATTGGCTTTAGGCTCTCAGATTCCTATAATTTGCATATTCCAGTGGTAATTATTCTTCCCATAATTATTCTAGGATCTAATCTACAACTGCGCTTTGGTTGCCATTCATGACAAAGAAGTAGCTGTGGTCTGTCTGTGCTGATTACTCTGAATTTCACAAAGGCTTGCCTCTTTCCTCATTCTTTACTACTTGGTTTCTTTTCAATTCAAATTAGAGATTTGAATCTGACCTGATTCTTTGGGGTGAATCTAGACCTGGAAGCAGGAAAACCTCAGTGTCTGTGGCTTAATCTAGTTGGTCTTTCAGTCACCAAGGTCTTCAGTTTGTCCATCTTGTAAGTGGGGATAATGCCAGTCTCATGTACATTAGCTGACATAGCTCCTAACCCACAGGAGACTCAAAACAAGTATTGTTTTCTGCCCATCTCTCAGTTTTATGGCCTGTAACATGGGTATAATAATGAGACATGCTTTGCCAAGGTGTTTTGAGGATTAAATAAGATAATACAGATTTTTATAAAGAAACGCAAGCTTGTTTCCTTTTGGAGTCATGCTGCACTCCTACCACTAGGTGGCACGATCAGCACAGCCAGTTGGCGAAAACGGCTCTGAAGTCTAAGGGAAAGGGATCCCACTTCATTTTCTTCCGTCTGGATGAAGTAAGTTTGGAAATAATTATCACAGATGTACTGAAGAAGTCTTCATTTTTGCTGTAAATCATTTATCACCATCAGAAATTTTCTTGGGCAGTAGACTGCCCTGAGGAACGGTTGGAAGTGAGGCCTGGAAACCAGAGTGGTCTCTTTGAAATGTCGTTTGATCATGTCCTTCCCATACATGCCTCTTTGATCACGTCCTTCCCAGACTTAAATCTCTCTGTGGCTTGTTGTCACCTATTCAAGTACATATAAAATAAGTCACTCAGGGCGGGGTGTGGTGGCTCACGCCTGTAATCCTAGCACTTTGGGAGGCTGAGGTGGGCGGATCACTTGAGGTTAGAGCGAAACTCTGACTAGGAAAAAAAAAAATCACTCAGGTTGAGAGTGAGAGGCCCCTAGTCCTGCCCCTGAAGCACCACAGTGGAGCCCTGGAACTCTGTGAGCCACGGCTGAAGAACCACTGCAGGATGAAGTTTGGGGCCTTTAGTATGGCATGTAGGGCCCTCTGCTGTCTGATGACTGCCAATTACGCCAGCCCATCTCTTGCCACTCATAGCTTTGCACTGGCTCTCAGCACCTACCATCTACTGAGTTTCTTATGAACATCACCCTGTTTCTTGCCTCTATGCCTCTGCCTATGCAGTCCCCTCTATTGTGAATCTCCTCTTCCCTAACTGACTCATCCATTGAGGCTCAGTTTGGGCTTTAACTTCCCCAGGACTTCTTATGTGACCCTATCTAAGTTGTTTTCTAGTAGTTCACTTCTGTGTCTGCATCCCCCACTAGTCCGTGAGATTTCTGAGTACAGGGAAAGTCTCTTATTCACATCTCTTTTATAAAGGCCTGGCAAATGAAAGAACTCAATGGGTTTTGAGAAATGAATGAGTGATGATTAGAGAGAAGGGCACCACCTAGATGAGGTGGTAGGAGATGAAGATGTAGGAGTGGGAAAGGAAAATGAGTGTTTTGAATCTAGGAGTGAGGGGAGTCCCTCCCAAGCTGCAGGCTGAGCCCCCGGCAGGAGACCAGGTGAGCCTCCTTCTCTCAAAGCCCCAGTGGCAGCCCTCACAAGAGGTCACCAGGGGCTGGGATATTGAAACTCCTTCAGCCACAGAGCAGCCATTAGAGAAGCACTAGCAGTGCTGGGAGAGGAGGACCTCAGGATGGGGGCAAAGGCTCAGGCTGTCCCAGAGAGACAGTGCAGAAGGATGGCTGTTTGACTGGCTAGGCTCCAGGGAAAGCAGGCTTGCTTCTAAGAATCATTTTGACTGTGATCTTCGAGGCCTGGGGTTGGAGGGTCTAGATTGGCCCAGGCTGCACTAAAGGCAAGTGTCATACGAGGGATGACCTCTGCCGGAAGGCCAGAGGGCAGAGGGTGGATCTCAACCTGAAAGTGGGAGGGAAATCACTTGAATTTTAAAAAAATTGCTTCTTACTTCATTTTCCTTCTGAGCAGGTCCCTAGGCATCCAAACAATGCCTCTCCAGGCAGCCTGGCACGGCTGTCATAAAATGCAACTGAAATCCGTATCTATGGAAACAGGCTGGCTCCTCGTTTTTGCCTCTCTCACTCCCTGCTTCTGTTTTGGCCAAGATGGGGCTAGACTCCAGCCTCTGCACTCTGATGTAGGGGCAGCTTCATCTATGCTCTCATGGCCCTCCTGTGTCCACCTTCCTTTTACCTCCTCTTACCAGAGGCAGAGGAGGTGCTGGGAGAGGGTGACCTCGCGATGGGGGCAAAGGCTCCGGCTATCCCAGAGAGACAGTGCAGAAGGATGACTGTTTGCCTGCCTAGGCTCCAGGGACAGCAGGGAGCGAAGCTCAGTGGGGACAGCACTGACAGGGGCGCTGTAGGCCTGATGCCCCAATCGGGGCTTTTGGGATTGAGGCCCAGATCTTTATCTACTCAACAAAATTAATTCCCTGCCTCTTCCACCCACCCTAGGCTTGACAGCAATTCTCTGGTCCTTTCTTTCCGTTGCCTGAAAAGGTGACTCATTATTCCTTAGGGTACACATGTGATGGTGTTTGGTTTGAGAGGTTTATTTTTAAAAAATATTTTGGGGGGATTTAAGATGAATGAAAATCAGTCTGCTTCAACTTGGCAGAATGGACTGAAATGGAAACAAAGACAGCAGAATTCTTTTCTGCTCTAGCCCTGATGTGCTGTTTTACTAAACCAGGAGTTTTCTTGCAGGGGTAACCTGTTTTCAAAACACACTGCAGACAGGTCTAGCTGATCTGATCTGTGTGAACATCGATGGAGAAGGTAGAAGGAACAAAGTGATGGCATTCAGGGATCTCACCATTCTGACAAGACACAAGTCATTCAACAGCCAGAGGTTCTGAGGACAGCATTTCCACTCCCATAGGGTGCCCCTGCCTGGGCAGCCCGGGAAAGCGTCCAGAATACCACAGAGATTGGCCTTGCGCCACGAGGGGGCGATGCCGTCTCTCTTTTGCTCCACGCACTGCTGTAGAGGCCTTCAGAGCCTGAGGGCAAAGAAAAGAGGCCGACTCCAAGTCTGCAAAGGAGAGTCAAGTGAACTCTTTTTTTCCACATGGGAAAAGATGGGTATGATCTAAATGGGAGGGGCTGGGAGGACAGGAAATGCAAAGGGGGACAACCTTGGCTTTAATTTTATTGTATAACCACACTTTCTCGGCCAATTTCCTGGTGCACACCTTTTCACCCTGTTCGGTGATCATTATTCTGGTGGCACTGGATGACCTAGAGGGTATCTTTCTTTTTCTCCTCTTCCTTTTCTTCCTATTCAGAAGTCCCATTTGTCACGGAAATATTTGCCCTGTCTCCCACAGCACCACAAATCCAGAATCACCAACCCGAGGGTTTCAGGATTCTTTGATCTATCCTGCTCTCTTCTCCCAGACCTGTCCTTATTTCCTTTGGTCCTGCACAATTCTACTGTATCCCTGATTGTACCAGGGGCAATATTTGATCATGAAAGGGCAGAGTAAATTGTAGAGCATTAGGTTCATGTGATGGCAAAGCAAAGGGTGAAACTTCGCAGTTGGCAGACCTTGATCATTGGAGACAAACGTTCTGGGGCCTTTCTGGTTAGGGCAATGGAGAACCCATTCTAAGAGTCATGGCTGAGACTGTGTGAATTTAACTTACCCACCTGCAAATCAGAGACAGACTTGGCTACAGGAAGCCTCTGTTGCTAGGGGCAGAATTGGGGAGCTTTTGGGGCCTCCACTCTTGTGAGTTGTCCATGCCCTGGGCTTGCCTTCCAAAAGCCTCCTGGCTAATTAAAATCCAGTGGTACGGCTTGCATCAACAAAGACTCCAGGTTCCTACTCAGGAGTTCATTTTGCCCTTGGCCTACCTGTAAACCCATTAGAGTGGAGAGTGCAGAGGAATTTCTCTCCTCACTGGGTCCAGCAAACACATTTTCATGTCCTTGTAAACGACGAGGGGGTCTTGCATGGAAGACTGTAGGTAGAGACATCACTGGCTTTCACAACATGGTTTAGTATTTTTGTTGTCAGTCTCTGTAATCAGACAGACTGGCTCAGAATCTATCACTTACTAGCTCTGTGATAGTTGGCAAATTAACCCTTTTAAGTCTCATTTTTATCATCTGTAGATGGAGATGATTATTATGAGAACTTAATGAGATAATCTATGTAAAGTACTTGGCCCAATTGCTGGCACATAAATGGTTGTTATCATTATCTTGAAATGCAGTGGAGTATAATGGCTAAGCCAGCTGACTCAAATCTGAACTCTACCACTTACTGTCCGTGTGATCTCAGGAAAACCATTTGATTTCTATATGCCTCAGTTTTCTCAGATGTAAAATGCAATTTATTTATTTGAGACAGGGTCTCTCTCCTGTTACCCAGGCTGGAGTGCAGTGGCACAATCATAGCTCACTGTAACCTCAAAGTCCCGGGCTGAAGTGATCCTCCTGCTTCAGCCTTCTGAGTAGCTAGGACTACAGGCATGTCCCACCATGCCCAGCTCATTAAAAAACAAAAAAAAATCTGTAGAGACAAGGTCTTGCTGTATTGCCCAGGTTGGTCTCAGGCTCCTGGCCTCAAGTGATCCCCCTACCTTAGCCTCCCAAAGCACGGAGATTATAGGCATGAGCCACCACACCACACCTGGCTAAAAGTGCAGTTTAATAATCACAGCTATGTCACAGGGTACTTAGGACTGAATAGATAATGTATGCAGCACGCTGAAAACAATTCTTGGCATATACTAAGTACTCATGGCTGGTCATCACTGCCTGTAAAGCTGTGGTTTGGATTATCCAAAAGTTAC
Source organism: Theropithecus gelada (assembly GCF_003255815.1). NCBI lineage: Eukaryota > Metazoa > Chordata > Mammalia > Primates > Cercopithecidae > Theropithecus > Theropithecus gelada. The sequence continues at coordinate 14,248,161 of NC_037668.1, read as the reverse complement.
CTGCATTTTGCTCTAGAATACTAAGATGCGTGTTTTAGTTAGCAGGATAATTATTTTCTGATTTGACTTAGTTTGCACTAAGGTGAATCTGTATTTGTTACTTGTATAACTGGTTACTGCTGGGGCTGGGGTTCAGAACATGGCTGAGGGAGACTTGTTAGAGATGCAAGATGTGCAGCAGAGAGTCCAGAAAACAGGTCACTTTGAGGTACTTGCATGGCATCTTTTCACTAGTGCTCCTGTATAGTTTATCTTTCACTACATATCAGTTTAGAAAGATTTTATTGTCACACCAGTTTTGCAGGTAGAAGAGTAGGTGAAAGAGATAGATTACGTGCCCTGCCCAAAGGTCACAAAGGCAGGATCTATACCCACATGCCAATTGCATTTAAAAATAAAAATTAAAGCAGCTTTTGGCTTTTCCTGACAGCACAAGTCATAGACAGTGTATTTGACATGTCATTAGACTGTGTTGGCAGCCTTAGGCACAGCTGCAGTGAATCTGGGGTAACATCAGGAATAGAGCACCTCTCTGATTACTTATTAATTAATTAATTAATTAATTTATTTATTTATTGTTAGAGTCTCCAACAATAAAATTTTAAGAAAAGAAAAAAGAAATCATTGTGGATAGGAATCAGGAGAGAGTAGTCAGGAAAAATCTGAAATTTTCCTAAAATTTAAAATATATATATTATGAATCCTAGGTCTTGTGCCATTTAAGCCAGTCTGTAAATCATATCATTATCTTATAGGAGGAGAATCTTGGACAATAAAAAGATCAGAATGAGGGTGATGTGCTATCAATCTTTCTAAGAAAGAGAGAAGAATTAATTTGGAGAAACAACCCATTAGGGCTGACAACTGTTTGAGTAAAACTGATGACATGAAACTGGAAAGAAAATACTCTGCTGACTTCTTAAATGGGAAGATGATTCATTAGCAGTGAGGGTTAGGGGTGTCTGTAGTCCTTTTCTGATTATCTGTGAAGTAGTAGCCTGGATTAGCCAAAAAGAGGTTTGCTTTTGACTCTGAAAAATGTCATGATATTTGTTTTGGCAGTAGATAACTTTTTGAACTAGACCTGTTAGCTCAATTGTAAATATTTCATTACAGAGTGATGGGCATATGAATGCTATAGCTTCTTTTCATTCAACAACTATTTACTGAGTACCTACTATGTGCCAGGCACTGGGCTAGGAGCTGGACATACAATGCTGAACTAGTTAGACATGGTCCTTGTCCTCCTGGAGATAGACACTGAAGAAATAATACACATGAGCAATCATTATCATCTAATTAATAATCATCCCAATGGGCTGGGTGTGGTGGCTCATGCCTGTAATCCCAGCACTTTGGGAGGTTGAGGTGGGCAGATCACCTGAGGTCAGGAGTTCAAGACTAGCTTGGCTAACATGGTGAAACCCCTTCTCTACAAAATACAAAAATTAGCCAGGCATGATGGCTGGTGCCTGAAATCCCAGCTACTTGGGAGGCTGAGGCGGGAGAATCGCTTGAACTTGGGAAGCAGAGGTTGCAGTGAGCCAAGATCACGCCATTGCACTCCAGCTTGGGCAACAGAGTGAGACTCGGTCTCAAAAAAAAAAAAAATCATCATCATCATCACAATGAAGACACATACAGAGTGCTAAATGTGGGTATAATGAAGAGTTGGCCTTGCCCAGGAGGTGAGAAATATGAAAGTCCTTTGAAAACTGTGAAGTGCTAACTAAGGCTTTGTCTGGATTCATCTGGATTGTGGTTAGTCTCTGAATTACACAAGATTGCTCCTGTGTAATTCCTGGCTGCTGTTTCTGCCTGAACTTTCTGTCTTGAAGGAAGCCAATTTCTTTCTCAAAATTCTACCTGGTGAGTGGGAAAGGCCCCAGGAGTGGGTGGGAATAGGTGGAGAAATGCTTCCATCAGTTGCTGGAGCAGAGAGACCAGTTCAAATTTGTGAGTTCATCAACTATTTTGGTTGGAAATCTCACAAAAAATGAGAAAGCACAACTTCTTGACCAAAATTATGAGCAGAAAGGTCTGCTACTGTCCATCACTCATTCTTTCAGGGACTGACACAATGCATTTCTCATTCACCAGTTCTATCCTAAGAGTTAGGCATATGCAGACGTGAACACCAACGTTATTACAAAACTTGAAGAGTCCCTTTTAAAATAGTCATAACTTATTAAATGTAGATTTTAAGGTTGGCACCTTTATATACATCATTTCACTTCATCATTATGAAAGCCCTATAAAGTAACTGTTTTATTCACTTGCCTGAGGTCATAATGCTAAGAAGTGACAGAATCAAGATTTATATCCAGGCCCAAATTTGAACTTTAGAACTTGCATTTTTTCCATTACATGGTACTTGTCTTTTGGTTAGAGTTAGCGACAGCAGCTGGACTTCAAGAGTTTGGTAACATTAGTTACTTTCTCTTATTAAAGAAATGGGGGTGGAAGGGAGAGAAAAGAGTCTACAACTGAGCTTTAAACTGTGGAAATATATTTTATAACATTTTAAGTTCAATGTCTTTTATTGGGTTGGCCTTGAAATGAAAGTCTAGGAAATAAGATGTCTGCTCTGAGATGGGTGTGGAAGATCCTGTACTTTCACATGCCTGTTAAAATTAGAGATGAAATATAATCAGTTGACGGAGGGCTTGGATAAAAGAAACTGAGACACGTAGCTGGCAAATATGAAAGTACATGAAAGGGACCAAGACCCAGAAGATCGTAGAGAAAAGGGTCACATAGCTCATTGCCAAGCTGGAGTTATTTCTGTTCAGAGACACCGAAGTTCTCTCCAAAACTTCTCCTTTAGTCTTGGTAATGTGAAACTCTGGGGGGTCATTCCTACAAATTCTGCCCCCTTTATGATCCCCTATATAATTAGATCCATCCTTTTTCAGGAAGAGGACCTGGCAGATATGTTTCATGGTTTATGCATAATCCAGTTCCTTTCATGCTTCCTGCTGTAAAGTTAGGCCTGTACATTGCATTTTTGAGACCCTACTGCAACCATTCCTAGGGTCGGAATGATCACAACCAGCTGACCAGACCAGTTAGCTGCTGTTTGGTTAACTGTTCAAGTAGATTGGAAGAAGAGGCAGTGAAAGAACTGGGCAGTGAGCACAAGGTAAGGACATTGAGAAGATGCATGCCCAGGGATTTTGGTCTTCCATCTTCCTTTAACTTATATTGTCCACAAGAGATTGTATAAGTGAGGGTTCTCCAGAGAAAAAGCACCAATCTGATATATATAGGCATATAAGAGATTTGTTATGGGATTTGGCTCACGTGATTATAGAGGCCAAGAAGTCCCACAATTTGCTGTCTGCAAGCTGGAGAACCAGGAAAGCTGGTGGTGCGATTCAGTTCAAGTCTGAAGGCCTGAGAACCAGGGGAATCGATGGTGTAACTCCTTGTTCAAAGCTGAGAGCTGGTGGGATGGGGAGTTGGTGGGGGAGACACTGGGGTAAATCCTGGAATCTGTAGGCCTGAGAACTGGGAGCTCCAATTTCTGAGAGCAGTAGAAGATGGGTATCCCAGCTCAAGAAGAGAGAGAGAATTTACCCTTTCTCCTGCTTTTTGTTCTATTTGGCCTTTAATGGATTAGAAGATGCTCACCCATACTGGGGGAAATGAATCTTCTTTACTCAGTGTATTGATTTAAATGCTAATCTTTTCCTACAATATCCTAATAGATACACCTGAAAATAATGTTTTGCCAGTTAAATGGGTATCCCTTAGCACAATCAAGTTGACATATAAAATTAACCATTGCAGAGATCAGTCTTGGATAGGCTTCTCCTCTGGGTACTCTCTAGATGCCTTATAAAATGCTAAGCTTCCAACTGTATGATTTTTCTTGTTATCACTTCTTCTATTCCTGGACATTTAAAAAGCACTGGTCTCAGAGGGATTGTTCTCCCCCGCCCCACACCATGTTAGTTTTAAGTTTAATGATATTCATAATGTCTTTAAACTAACTGGTCTTTTTTTCCATTGGCATAGTCAAATGGAGTTCATGCTTATACCTGCTTAAGAGTTAATTAGTTTAGTTTAAGAATCGACTTTACGTGACTCTAGCTTTAACTCAAGAATGACTGAAATAATAACCACAATAATGGTAACACTGACTAGAATCAGTGAAAGAAAATCATACTGCAGGAGGGGATGGTGGTTGATGCATTTGTATTATTTGTTTTAACACATTCATTTGTTGCTCCCACAAAGATATAAAACCCATCATTCTTGATCTGTTCAACACCTGAAAGTGTTTACAATGAAGATGATCGCTATAGTCTCTTGAAAAACATGAAAAAAGAAAAACAGTGAATGATTCTCTTGTTTGGTTGGGGTGGTGCCATTTGGTCCATACCTCTATTATGGACTTTATTAAATTGCATGATAATTATTGGTTAACCTGATTGGCTTCTCCAATAAAACGCAAGTTCTTTGAGGGCATATTATTAAAATTCATATTAATACAATTTTGCTGATTTTTGATTAAATATTATCCAAAAATTCATAATAAATAAAGAATGAAGGGTCAAATTAATTAGGTTAATAAAATAACTGGGGCTGGCCAGCACAACGAGCCAGCAGGGAACTTCCGTCTAAATTCATTACCACCTGGTTATGTTTTGGCAACTCCTGATAGCAGTTATCTGCTCTAGCCTAAATATTGATGAGGATGCTTCTGGGTCCTGTTGTTGGGATTTCCAGGGAAAGAGCAGTGATTCCAAACATCTCTTGGTTAGTGGTACCCACTTGTTGGCCCAATTCAAGTAGATAGGTCCAGAAAAACATTAGGGATGCTAGGACTTACCCTCCACTTCCCTGTTTCCAAAGACAAATTTACCACCATTTCCCCTATTTTTTTCCATCCTGCCCCTCTTCTTCGTTCCACATTTTCTCTTTTTCCTCAAATAATAAGAAATGTGTCTGTTAATTTGAGAATGGGGGCTGAATGGAAGAAGGAAGCCAATATCAGGGTTTTATATTCTAGTGCATTGTCATTGCAGGAGTTTTACTGTATTAGATACTCAAAAAGTATTTGTTGAATTAATGAATAAATACAATTTGCCTCAAGCAATGACCTGAACTTCTTAAAGAGTCAGACAACAAAATGTGTAACTAAACCAATACAAGGAATCAACATTTGGCACCACTAAATCCTGGGTGTCTAGCGTATAGGCTAGCTAATTACATACTAATGACATACTAGCAAGTCTAGATTTGGAAAACTGAAGGAATTGCATGGCATATCGGCACACCAGATTAGCCTAAACTTCATAGTCAAAACTCTGCCCAATTCTAGCCTAAAAGAAGGTGTGCATTGAAGGTAGCTGTGGTTGTGATCCAGGCTTAGATAATCGGTGCTGACAAATTATCTCAGTCCAATCAATGACTGAGTTTATTGGAAGCTGAGATTTATTCTTTTTGAGGGTTAGTCTATTTCTAGTCCCTGTTTACTCCTAAGTGTAAATCAATGCATCAGGATGACACAACAATCCTAAATGTAAACGTATGTAAAAACAGAAGCAAAACGTGACATAACTAAGAGGAAAAATAAACAAATATCTAATTATAGTGAGAGATTTTAACAGCATAGCCTTCTTTAAGTAATTTATAGAGCAAGTAGGTAAAAAATCGGTAAGGATAAAAGGCCCTGAGCAGCACAATCAACAATTTGACCTAATTGACATACATAGGACAATCTACCTTATATAGCAGAATAAATATTTAAGTGCCCAGGAAACAGTCACCAAAATGAATAATATGCTGAGTCACAAAATGACTTTTAATACTTTTAAAAGGTTAACATTATACATAATGTATTCTCTAGCTACAATAGAATTAAATTATAAATCAATTAAATTAGAAATAAATAATAATAAAATATCTAGAAAAATCTCCAAATATTTGGAAATTAAACATTCATAAGTAATCCATGTCTCAAAGAAGAAATCACAAGAGAAATTAAAAAATATTTTTAATTGAATGAAACAAAACCAGAAAAAACACTTCACAATAAAATAAAACTAAAGACCATTATCTTTCAAGGATATAGATACAAAAACCTTACCAAAATATTGGCACACAGAATTGAGCAATATATAAAGGAGATAATTAAAAAATAAAAAAGGATATTATAAGACCAAATGGGGTTCCCCCCAAAAAATTCAAGGATGATTTAGTGTCTCAAAATTAGTTAGTACAATTTACCATATTTGCAACATAACGATGCAAAGCCATTTGATCAACTTGATAAATGCAGAAAAAATTTGAAATAATTTAATCCTCATTCATGAATAAAATGCTTATGCTTTCAGATATAACCTCCTTAATCTGAAAAATGGCATCTATGAAAAATTCTACAGCTAATATCATACTTAACAGTAAAATATCAATGCTTTTTTTTTAAGATCAGAAAAAATTCTCTCATCACTTCTACTCAGCATTATATTGAAGGCTGTAACCAGTACAATATGGCAAGCCAAAGAAATGCAGTATGAAGTTTGAAAAAGAAGAAATAAAACTATCTTCAGATGGCATGATGTGTATGTTAAAAATTCTAAGGAATCTGAAAAGAAGTCTCTACTAGACTAAATACATGTAGAAAATCATGGGATATAAAGTCAATATACAAAAATCAATCGTATTTCCATACACCAGCAGCAAAAAGTTCAAAAATAAAATTAAAAAGTATCATTACAATAGCATCAAAACCATCAAATAGTTAGAAATAAATTTAATAAAATGCAAAATGCTTGCACTGAGGAGCACTGTGGAGAGAAATTAAAGAAGATATAAACAAATGAAGAGATATATCATGGATTGGAAGAATCAGTATTGCTAAGATGCCCATTGATCTGCAGATTCAGTGCAATCCCCATCAGAATCCTAGAAGATTTTAAAAATATAAATTGACATTTTGATTCTAAAATATATATAGACATGCAAAGAACTTTAATAGTCAAAACAATTTTGAAAAAGGACAAATTTGGAGAATTTTCATTATCTATTAAAGAAATACTTTAGGCCAGGCGTGGTGGCTCACGCCTATAATCCCAGCACTTTGGGAGGCTGCAGCGGGAGGATCACGAGGTCAAGAGATTGAGACCATCCTGGCCAACATGGTGAAACCCCATCTCTACTAAAAACACGAAAATTAGTTGGGCGTGGTGGCACGCGCCTGTAGTCTCAGCTACTTGGGAGGCTGAGGCAGGAGAATCACTTGAACTCGGGAGGCAGAGGTTGCAGTGAGTCGAGATCACGCCAGGGTACTCAAGCCCGGCGACAGAGTGAGACTCTGTCTCAAAAAGAAAGAAAGAAAGAAATACTTTAAAACTCTAGTAGTTAAGACAATGTAGTATTGAAGTAAACACAGAAAAAAATAGATCAATGGAACAGAATATAGAGTCCAGAAAGAGACATACATATATGATCAACTGATTTTTAACAAATCAACAAATCAATGATTTTTAACAAATCAAATCAGTAGAGGAAAGGAAAACCTTTCCCCATATGGTGCTGAAACACCTGAACAAATGTATGAAAAATATGAAACTGTACCCTTACCCCATATTACTACACAAAGTTAATTTGACATGGCTCATAGACCTAAACATAAAATTTAAAACTATAAAACTTCTAGAAGAAACCTTCAGAGAATATTTTTTTGTGATCTTGGGATGGAAAATATTTTTTAAAGAAGTCACAAAATACACTAACCAAAAAGAAAAAAAAGTTGATAAACTAAATTTATCAGAGTTCAAAACTGCTCATCAAAAGATGTCACCATTAAAATGAAAAAGCCAGCCACAGTCTAGGAAAAAAAATGTGTAAAATATAGATTTGACAAAGAATTTCTTTCACATATATAAAGAACTTCTACATATCCATCATAGAAAGATAACCCAACAAATATAATGGGCAAAAGATCTGAATAGAGACTTCACAAAAGAAGATACATGAATGGCTAATAAGCACATAAAAATGTGTTCAACATCACTAGTCACTAGGAAAATAGAGATTAGAACTACAGTAAAATTTCACTACATACCCATCATAACGGGTAAAATTAACAAGACAACAACAAATGTTGGCAAGGATGTGAAGCAACTTGAACTCACATTCACTGGTGTTAGAAGTTTCAAATGGTACAACCACTTGGCAATAGTCTTTGAAAGTTTTAAAAATGTTACACATACACCTATTATATAACCAGGCAATTTAACTATTATATATTTACCCAAGAGAAATAAAAACATGTCTGCAGAATGATTTGTGCAAGAATCTTCACAGCAGTTTTATTCATCAAGTATCCACAAACAAGAGAATGGGTAAACAAATTGTAAGTATACCCATACAATGGAATACTATTCAGCAACAAAAAGGAACAAACTACTGGTATACACAACTATATAAATGAATTTCAAAAGCATTATCCTAAGTTAAAGAGGCCAGGCACAAAGGACTATGATTTTGTGACTCCATTTGTATGAAAAATTAGAAAAGGCAAAATTATAGTGATAGAAATCAGATCCATGGATGCCAGCGGACAACGAATCGGGGGTGGGTATTGACTGTAAAGAGGCTAGAAGGAACTTTTTGAGGTGAAAAAATTGTTCTTATCTTGATTACAGTAATGACTATATGACCCTATACCTTTGTGAAAACTTACTAAGTTGTATGGCTTTTTTTTTTTTTTTTTTTTTTGGAGACAGGGTCTTGCTCTGTCACCAGGCTGGAGGGCAGTGGTACAATCACAGTTCACTGCAATCTCGACCTCCCAGGCTCAATGGATCCTCCAGCCTTACCCTCCTGAGTACAGGCATGCGCCACCACACCCAGCGAGTTTTTTTGTATTTTGTTGTTGTTGTTGTTGTTGTAGATATGAGGTTTTGCCATCTCGCCCAGGCTGGTTGCAAACTCCTGGGCTCAAGCGATCCTCCTGCCTCGGCCTCCCAAAGTGCTGGGATTACAGGCATGAGCTACTGTGTGGGGCCTAAATTGTATGCTTTTAATGGGTAAACTTTACCATGTGTAAATTATACCTCAATAAAGGTTATTTAAAAACATGACCATGTGAGGGTAGATATTTGTTATCCTATTTCAAAGGTGGGAAAAGGGGGATCAGAGAGGTGATACTATCTTGCCTAAGTTCACACAGCAAGGGAGTGGCAAGGCCAGAATTTGAACCTCCATATGTTGTTGATGCCAAAGGCCATATTCTGTTATACAAATAATTAAAAAATGATTGTGCAAGTGTGTATTACTTATACATGCAGGTGTATTTCTTTTCTTAAACTAGCATGGAAGCTCCTCAAAGGCAAGAACTTCCCTGTATATCTTTTTTCTGGTTCCCCAACTGGCTTGCAGAATGGTCTGTAGCATCAGGAAGTCTGTAGACCTGAGCTTGCGAATCGTATGTGTGTGCGGCGACTTTGAAGGGATTATGGGGCATGTCAGAGATATTGATCCCCTCTGTCCTCCAGGCATCTTGAGTCTCTGGGCTTGTGGACCTGTCTGACACCAGCTTTATGTGTTGTACAAATATGATCATTTTCTAATCCATGAAAAAGGTGAGGAAGCACTGACTTGAACAAGAAGTGCTACTGGAATTTGAAAGTGAGAGGTGGTAGCTCTGGCTGAGATGCTCTCAGTCGAGGACCTATGGGGAAAACCTTGCTAATCAGTGAGGAGGGAAGGGAGTGTGTGGAAGGGGAAGAGAAGAATGGATGGGAATGAGACTGAGCTTGACATGTTTGCAGACAGTGGGCAGGAAGGTCAGGCTTGATCTGGAGGTACGGAGATGTATTCCAGAGGAAGATGGACACTCTTCTTGTGAGGGACTGGCCTCTAGGCTAAGGAGTTGGAATATGCTTGGCAGCGCAAAGCCTCCTGGTCCAATTTCACCCAGGAATTGTGTGTGTGTGTGTGTGTGAACGCACAGGCATGTGTGTAGGAGGATGGGGATATGGAAGGAAAAGTGTGTATGTTTAAGAATAATGTGCTGTTCCTGGACTTTATGGCTGAGGGTCGTTCTGGATACTGGAAGTGCCAGCTCCTCTTCCTGGAGACTCTGGGGAAGTCTGGCTTTCCTTTTCACACAGCATTTTTTTTCCCCAGCCCCTAGCTGTTTTCCCCTGGGGGGAAGACATCTGTGGGGACGGTTCCTGTTTCCCCGCCGTTGCAGGCCCTGGCCTTCCTGAACATGATATGATTGTTTCTCTGGGCACAGTGCAAAGATGCCAGTGGAGAACGGAAGTATCTCATGCCTTAGCAATTTTTTTTAAGGCAAAAAAGAAAAGGCTATTGAACTTGGGAACCCTGGACCTGAAGTCCTCTCTTCCTGGTGTGGAAGTGGGGACATTGTACAGGGTCTATCAATCAGCCCAGTGGACCACATCTCCAGCAAGGGAACGATTTGCCGCCCACCCATCAGCTAAGCAGTAACACTAGCACTAAATTCCTTCCTGTTTTCAAACTGCTACTGTATTTATGCACTGTTCCCTTGGGAATCTTGGGACACGGAAATGGAGAACTTTATTCTCTTTCTCACCTTCCTCACTTTTCATATCCCCATCCCTTTGTAATATTCTTTCATTCATTCACTCATTTATTCCCTTGTTCAGCAAATATTTCTTGAGTACCTACCGGCGGTATAATAAGAAATACATTTGGTTTTTGTCCCTCATTCCAGGCACAGAGCTCCTAAATTCCTTGGAAATTCCAGAATTATAGGAATGTCCTTTGTTATGCATATGGCGGCCCTTTCAATCACACCAGAGTTTATGCTAATGATGTGATTGAGCGTTAGGGATCCCTAGATAGCCTCAGGATGAGGCTGCTTACCAGAAAGACAGAGCGATTAGAAGGTTGGTACTTTCAGTCCCACCCACTGACTTCTTGGCAGAGGGGAGGGGACTGAAGATTGAGCTCTGTAAAAAGTCTTAAAGAACAAGATTTGATGAGCTTCCAGGCTGCTGAACACCTGAAGGTGCCGGGAACAACCCTCTGGTTGTTCCTGAGTTATAGCCTTTATAACAAACCAGTAAACATAAGTAAAGTGTTTCCCTAAGTTCTGTGAGCCATTCTAGCAAATCATTAAAGTAATTAAAATGATAGAAGAAGGTTGTGGGAACCTCTGATTTATAGCTGTTTGGTCAGAAGTATCAGAGGACTAGACTCGCAATTGGCATCTGAAGTGGGGAAATAGTCTTGCTGGACTGAGCCCTTAATTTGTAGGATCTGACACTAACTCCAGGTAGATAGTGTCAGAATGGAGTTAAATTGTAGGGCCTCCAGCTGGTGTTCAGAGGGTTGGAGAATTGTAGAAAAAACTCATACATCTTGGGCCAGAAGTGTGTGAGAGTGTGGAGAAACACAGTGTGTGTGTTTTCCCAGACTACTTTGTGACAGGTATTGTGTTAAATACTAACAATATAGCAGTGCTCAAGGAAAACCTCCCATCCTTGACCTCAGTCACTTCTGATGGAGAAGATCCATTATGTTCAGACATGGTTATACCAGGCATGGAGAGACAGAAAGTACATAAAAAGAGAAATGGCAACATAAAGAAGCATATCTCAAAGCTCTGTGGAAACTGAATTTATGTCTAATTCATCATTTTTGTTTTGGGTTTTTTTTTTTTTTTTTTTTTGAGACAGTCTCGCTCTGTCACCCATGCTGGAGTGCAGTGGCACGATCTTGGCTCACTGCAACCTCCACTTCCTGGGTTCAAGGATTCTCCTGCTTCAGCCTCCCAAGTAGCTGGGATTACAGGTGCCTGCCACCATGGCTGGCTAATTTTTGTATTTTTAGTAGAGATGGGGTTTTACCATGTTGGCTGGGGTGGTCTCGAACTCCTGACCTTGTGATCCACCCACTTCAGCCTCCTAAAGTGCTGGGATTACAGGTGTGACCCACTGCGCCTGGCCTCTAATTCATCTTTAACTCTATTATAACACATATTACAACACATGGCACATAATAGGTACACCAGGACTATTTGTTGAAAGAATAATGATGGTGTGAATGAGAAGTCACATAGTATAATATAAAAAGAATAGAGCCCCTGGAATTTCACAGACCTGAATTCGATTTCCAACTGTACTACTTCTTGTCTGGTATGATTTTGGAGAAGTAGGATGACCTCTGTGAGCCTCAGTTTTCTCATTTGAAAAATGAGGATTACAATACCTATTGCACGGGAATTTAGTAAGGGTTAATGACTAAGGATTAATAACTATGTAAAGTATATAAATATGTTTTAAAAAACTGGCACATAAGTGATCAATAAATAGCTTACATAGTTCTTTGGTGTTAATAATAAAGGCTACTTGAATAAAAATAATAAAGGTTAAATGAATAATAGAGAAAAAAGTTACAGAATTATGGAGGAAGGCGTAGCTACAGAGCGCGGAGGCTCTCATCGAGATGGGGCTGGACTGAACTGTGCTTGAAAGGTAACCCACACTTGGGTACACAGAGAACAAGAAGGCAGCACTGGGCGTGGTAATGGCAGGCTTCTGGGACAGGGCAGAGGAGGGAACTGGGAAGCAGTGGAAGGGATGGACCAGCGTGGAAGGCTCCTTCAGGAAGCCAGGCTCAAGAACTTGCCCTTGATTCCTTTGAAGTTGAGTCTTACAGGTGGAGCTGTGGTGTGCTAAGTGATGTTTTAGAATAATCAATCTGGGGTAGTTGTAGGGTGACTAGTCGGGGAGGCAGGGAGAATAGTTACATAATAATCCATGTGGCCCAGGGACCTAGATTCAGGGGACAGCAGCAGAATGAAAATATAGTATGAATTTGACAGACTTTGAGGTAGAAGAATCAGCAGAACCAGCTTTAGAAAGCTTGTCCAGGATCACAGAGTTAGAAGGGAAAACACAGCCCTCTTCTCAAAGAAATGGAGTCCACCAGGAACCTTCAATGGGTCTTTTCCAAAACCTCTGCCACATCTGAGTTTGGTTCTGATGCTTTTTTTTTTTTTTTGAGACATAGTCTCGCTCTGTCACCCAGGCTGGAGTGCAGTGGCGCAATCTGGGCTCACTGCAAGCTCCGGCTCCCGGGTTCACGCCATTCTCCTGCCTCAGCCTCCCGAGTAGCTGGGACTACAGGTGCCCGCTACCATGTCCGGCTAATTTTTTGTATGTTTTAGTACAGACATGGTTTCACCGCATTAGCCAGGATGGTCTATCTCCTGACCTCGTGATCCACCCGCCTCGGCCTCCCAAAGTGCTGGGATTACAGGCATGAGCCACCACACCCAGCCGCTATTTTTTTTTTTTTTTTTGTCTATTTTTACTGTGTTTTTTTTTTGCTTTTTAGCGTATCTTGTATTTTTTGTTGTTGTTGTTGAGAGCTTGTCAGCCAGACCCCTATTGAGTTCCATACTAGGTTTGAGAGGCTGAAGAAGAGACCCAGGCAGAGAAGGAGACATAGCCTTTACTGACGGCACTTACATATAGGGTGGACCAGTGGTGGAGGGCTGGGACAGGAAAACCACTACCATTTGGTGGAAAGCATGCAGTTATATAGATCAGGTGAGTCTGCATTCTTGGGGGGGTATGCTTGTGATTGCCATCAGGTGCATCTGCCATACAAAGCTACACATCTGGTTAAAAGAAACAGAAATAGTGGCCTTTGGTGTGAGGTGTTGTTTTTCTGATTGGGAGTTAGGCTGTGTTTACTGTAGTGTCAGATGATAGAATTCCCTCTAGTGTCTTTGCTTCTGTTTTCTCTGTTGTCTTTGTGTTTCTCTAGAGACTCTTTCTAAAATAGGGTCATGGAAGTCTTGAAGGGGCTGGAATTGGGTATTTCCTTCCCCCAGGGCAGTTAGGTTCTGGTAAAATAGTATTCCTTGAAGGCAGCTTTGTTAAGGAGAATAGAGCTCTCTGGGAATATTTTTAAATGATTACTTTGTCCATCCCCGACCCCTTTGCTGGCAGCATGAGGGGATTGTTCTTCAATTTTCACAATAAGAACCTGGTGGGGCTCCTGGAGGTAAAACTCAGGGAAGTGTTGGGAACCCTGAAAGACGGCTGCTACCCCTCGGTGTTTAACTCTCAAGCGAGTCCACACTAAACCTGCAGCAATTCATCCATTATAGTGTAAGTGTTCCTTCTGGAATTGGCTCCAGCTGTGCTCTTTTGCTCCAGTAAACTGTAATTCTCTGTATTTGCCTCATTGTCTCTCCAGTTTTCAGGACAGCTGTTTGTCCTGTGATTTTGGTTCTCTGATGGATCTAAGAAGAGCTGTTTGTTCAACTTTTTTGTTGTTGAGTGGATGCGAGTGCTGACTTCCAAATCTTTACCTGTTGGATCATTAGCCAGAAGACCCAGGGGCCTTTTTATTTGGAATAAACTTACCTTGATTGGCTGGTTTGAAAGCCAGAGAAAAACAATTACCTTAACTTTTAGGAGTGAAGGAAATGGGTCATTTTGTGTTTTTTTTTAATAGTGATTTCTTATTCATTTATTTACTCCAAAATATTTTTTGAAGGTCTTAATGTGCATTGCACTGTGCTGGGCTTTGTGGGAGTTAGAAAGAACAAGACATGGTTCTTGGCCTAAGACTATGTGATATTCTCCTAATTCCATCCACCCCCACCTCGAAGTTGTCTTCCACACCTTAAGCTTGTTTTCTACATTTCAACCAGTGGCAGTGGAGCACACGAGGTAGCACGTTATTGGAATCAGAGAGATCTTGGCCCAAATATTGGCTTTGCTACTCACTGGCTGTGTATCTTGTGCACATTTCTTAGCCTCCATGAGGTTGACAATAGCCTATTTCACTGGATTTTTATGAAGATTAACTTATAACCACATGGCATGTAGGAGGTAGTCAGTAAATGGTAGCAGTTTAAATTATTTTCTCTGGCAATACTAGACTTCTGTTGAGGTGCCAGGAACTCTTAGACAAATAATTTCTCATCAAAAAAATTTTGGTAAAATGTCCATAACGTATAATTTACCATCTTAACAATTTTTAAATGCAGTTTAGTATGAAGTAGATTCACATTGTTCTACAACCAATTTCAGAACTTTTTAAACTTGCAAAATGGAAACTCTATACCATTTTGACTCTTTTTTTCCTTCCCCTAAGTCCCTGGCAACTATGATTTTACTTTGTTTGTAGGAGATTATGAGATAATGTCTTTTTCTTTTTAACATGAGTGTGAATATTCATCTGGAATGAAACCCGAAGGCTTCACATCACTCCCTGGGGCAGTATTTGGTATATTAATGCAAGAAAATATATACACCTTTGTCAGGGCCTAACTGAATCAATGGGCGGAACCCTGTGTCCTCCCAGCATGACCCCTGGCATCACTGGCAACAAGCCAGTGATTCCCCCAAGTTGTGTTCTCCATGATTTCAAGATGAAAAGTGTGGAACTGTGGTTCCGGAGCTGCAGCCTCACCTTCTCATGCTCTGTGTTAAGGTAGTTGCTGCATCACTTGAGCCCTGACTTGTAGCCCTGGTCCCCATTAGGTTCAGATTCTAGGTTTATGTAGGTGACTCCCACACTTCTTGCTTAAGCTTCACTCTTGAATATTGAATTCATCTAGATGTTTCCTTGGCACTTTAAACTCAATAGGTGCTAACCTGAGCTCAGCATCTTTCCCTCAAAACCTGCCCTTAGTTCTGTGATCTTCACTCTGTAAATGAGGTTTCCCTATTTCCAGCTTCCTATTCCTTATTCTGTGGAATCTTCCTTTGATTTTCTGTCTCTCCTTCCCTCTGATGTTCCATCGACAGCCAAGACCAGGTGAGTCTAATTTTATCTCTCCTGTCTTCCCTCCAATCTCCATTGTCACTATTGCTCAAGTCTTCTTTGCTTCTCATCAGGGAATCATGAGCTTCTCAAGAGTTTTGCTTAATTTCTTAACTTGGGAATCTCTCTCTCTTTTGCTCCAACTCATCTTGTGCACCACTGCCAGATGAGTGTTCAAAAACCCTGTCTCTGCTCACAACATTGCACACAACCTTTAATATCTCACAATGGCCTTCAGGTACAGACAAGATATATCAGTCATGGGTCAGATATATCAGTCTGGTACTGAGGGTTCTCCAAGATTTGTCTCTCTTTCCATATATATTAATTAATTGTCTATTGCTACATAATCAAAATTTACTGGCTTAAACACATTTACTCTCTAACAGTTTTTGTGTGACAGGAATCTGGGTATGGCTTGACTGGGTCCTCTGGCTTAGGGTTCTCAAAAGACTGCAATCAGGGTGTTAGTTAGGGCCACAGTCCAGGCAAGGTTCCACCGGAGTGGGATCTGTTTCCAAGCTCAGCCAGTGGTTACTGGCAGGATTCAGCTCCCTGTGGGTCATTGGATGGAGGGCCCAGGTTCTTCACTGGCTTTTGTTTGGAGGGTGCCCTCAGTTTCTTGCCAATTGGGCATCTCCATAGGGTAGATCGTAATATGGCAGCTGGTTCCATCAAAGTTAATGAGAGAAGACGGAGAGACCAAGATGGAAGTCAGTCCAGTCTTTTAGAACTTAATTGGATTGGGAGGCGAGTATGCTAATAGGGTGTGAATATCAGGAGGCAATCAGTGGGAGACGTTTCAGAAGCTGCCTACTGTATTAGGCTTCTTGTCTGCTACTCCATTGTTTATACCGTAGGTTCTAGCCAAAATTGTGTGCGGGCTGTGACTTGAATACTTCTGATTCTTTTCTACCTCTATGCCTTTACTGAGGCTATTCCCTCCACCATTTAGTCTTCTTCACCTGCACAGCTATCTATATACATCCATAAGCACAACTCAAATACCACTATTCCTGCAGTCTTTTCTGATCAGATCTAGAGTTGATCTCCCACTTTGGAGTTCCCCAGGGGCTTATCTCTTTATTGGCTGCTATCCCATTCTGCTCTGTGGGAGATCAGTTTGTATAAGTGTACTTACTGTCAGCAGACTGAGTTCCTTGAAGGTAGAATTATGCTTTAGTCAACTTTTTGACCTCTTTTGGCCCGAGCACACTTCCTGGACCACAGTAAATAGTGAAACATTTGTTGAATTGAAAATAATTGTGAGATCTGAGGGCCCAGGTTCTGTACAGATGAGATGTGTTAAGGGCCGTGGTGGAGAAAAGAGGCCTTATGCTTCCCAGATAGCCCTGCATGGTGGACTTAAATCAGAACAGCTGCCTTGCTGTGACTCCAGAGAGTAGTCAGGGGCTGGGAGAGTCTGCAGGGACTGTGGGCTAATGGGGACCAGAAGCCATGGACATCTGATCTCTGTATAGGAACTTGGGAAGGCTAGAGTTAAGGTACCTTAATCTTACTATTTCATGTAAAGAAACCCTCCTCATGACCTCAGTAAAGTTAATGAGCTAGAAATCAAAAGGGAAGGGAATTAATATCTATTTAATTTAGGATAGCATTTAATACTCAGAAAATCCCCTATGAAGTGGTTATTATGCCCATTTTAAAGATTAAAAACAAAACAAAATCAGAGGGAAAAGTAATAAATGGAGCTTAGTAAATAGCTTAACAGTGATTCAATTCAGGTGTGACTGTGAAACCTGTATTCCATTACAACCAGTCAATTCTGCCAATATTTATTGAGCACCTAATATGTACAAACCTCTGCTGGAGTATTGAAGATTTTAAGAGGTGTAAGGCACGGATCTTATCTTGCAAGGGGCTGTGATCTAGAGTTGAGTTATGGGCATGAAAGTTGGTTGGTGCAGGATAACTGAGTTTAAGCCAGTAAACAGTCCCATACAAACACATACACATACACACACACTTTTCTGTATATGGGAATATAGTGAAAATAAAACTGATGAATTGCAACTGGGAAGACAGGAAAGTTTTTTTTAGGGGAGGTAGAGATTAAAGCAAAGGTAGAACTCTGAGTTTAAGAAGGAAATCTTATCTTCTTCCCAGTCTCACCCAGGCCTCACTGAGTAATCCTGAGTAAGGTACACACTCTTGGGTGTGACAAGGATTAGCATACAGCCATATGTGGTAATATACATGAACCCAGACTTAATTAAACCTAACTCAAGGAATATTGGATTAGCAACCAAAAGGATAAATCAGAGCAAATTTTTAATCTAACAAATTAGATTCACTGAAGCCAACTTCCTAAATGATTAAATAAGATGCAAGTGCTCTGTGAACACCAAAACACTATTCATATTCTTTTGTTTTGTTTTTTATTTTTAAGTTCTAGGGTACAAGTGTGCAGGTTTGTTACATAGGTATACATGTGCCCTGTTGGTTTACTGCACCCATCCCTACATGTGCCATGTTGGTTTACTGCACCATAATTCGTCACATTAGATATTTCTCCTAATGCTATCTCTCCCCCAACCTCCTACCTAACTCAAGAAATATTGGATTAACAACCAAAAGGATAAATCAGAGCAAATTTTTAATCTAACAAATTAGATTCACTGAAGCCAACTTCCTAAATGATTAAATGAGATGCAAGCGCTCCGTGAACACCAAAACACTATTCATATGTGAAAGACCAAGATATTCCTAAGTCTTTTATTTGTGTTAATGTTCAGTCAATTTGGTGAACCTAAATGCAGGACTTTACATGTATCTTGATTCTATTTCATCTTGTTATCCTGAGGAGACAATTGGATCCTGGCTCCATCATTCTTTTATTTTGCTTTTTGTTTTATTATACTTTAAGTTCTAGGGTACAATGTGCAGGTTTGTTACATAGGTATACATGTGTGATGTTGGTTTACTGCACCCATCAACTTGTCATTTACATTAGATATTTCTCCTAATGCTATCCCTCCCCCACCCCCCTACTCCACAACAGGCCTCAGTGTGTGATATTCCCCACCCTGTGTCCAAGTGTTCTCATTGTTCAGTTCCCACCTATGAGTGAGAACATGCGGTGTTTGGTTTTCTGTCATTGTGATAGTCTGCTGAGAATGATGGTTTCTAGCTTTATCCATGTCCCTGCAAAGGACATGAACTCATCCTTTTTTATGGCTGTGTAGTATTCCATGGTGTATATGTGCCACATTTACTTAATCCAGTCTATCATTGATGGGGATTTGGGTTGGTTGCAAGTCATTGCTATTGTGAAAACTGCCGTGATAAACATACATGTGCATATGTCTTTATAGTAGCATGATTTATAATCCTTCGAGTATATACCCAGTAATGGGATTGGTGAGCCAAATGGTATTTCTGATTCTAGATCCTTAAGGAATCACCACACTGTCTTCCACAGTGGTTGAACTAATTTACACCTCCACCAACAGTGTAAAAGCATTCCTATTTTTCCACACAATCTCCAACATCTGCTGTTTCCTGACTTTTTAATGTTCGCCATTCTAATTGGCATAAGATGGTATCTCATTGTGGTTTTGATTTGCATTTCCGTGATGAACAGTGATGATGAGCATTTTTTCATGTGTCTGTTGGCTGCATAAATATCTTCTTTTGAGAAGTGCCTGTTATATCCTTTGCCCACTTTTTGATGGGGTTGTTTGTTTTTTTCTTGTAAATTTGTTGGAGTTCTTTGTAGGTTCTGGATATTAGCCCTTTGTCAGATGGATAGGTTGCAAAGATTTTCTCCCATTCTGTAGGTTGCCTGTTCACTCTGATGGTAGTTTCTTTTACTGTGCAGAAGTTCCTTAGTTTAATTAGATCCAATTTGTCTATCTTGGCTTTTGTTGTCTTTTTTTTTTTTTTTTTTGGGGGGGTGTGTGTGTGTGTTTTAGTCATGAAGTCCTTGCCCATGCCTATGTCCTGAATGGTATTGCCTAGGTTTTCTTCTAGGGTTTTTATGGTTTTAGGTCTAACATTTAAGTCATTAATCCATCTTGATTAATTTTTGTGTAAGGTGTAAGGAAGGGATCCAGTTTCAGCTTTCTACTTATGGCTAGCCAGTTTTCCCAGCACCATTTATTAAATAGGGAATCCTTTCCCCATTTCTTGTTTTTGTAAGGATTGTCAAAGTTCAGATAGTTGTAGATGTGTGGTGTTATTTCTGAGGCCTCTGTTCTGTTCCATTGATCTATATATCTGTTTTTGTACCAGTACCATGGTGTTTTGGTTACTGTAGCCTTGTTGTATAGTTTGAAGTCAGGTAGTGTGATGCCTCCAGCTTTGTTCTTTTTGCTTAGGACTGTCTTGGCAATGCAGGCTCTTTTTGGTTCCATATGAACTTTAAAGTAGTTTTTTCCAATTCTGTGAAGAAAGTCATTGGTAGCTTGATGGGGATAGCATTGAATCTATAAATTACCTTGGGCAGTATGGCCATTTTCACGATATTGATTCTTCCTATCCATGAGCATGGAATGTTCTTCCCTTTGTTTGTGTCATCTTTTATTTTGTTGAGCAGTGGCTTGTAGTTCTCCTTCAAGAGGTCCTTCACATCCCTTGTAAATTGCATTCCTAGGTATTTTATTCTCTTTGAAGCAATTGTGAATAGGAGTTCACTCATGATTTGGCACTCGGTTTGTCTGTTATTGGTGTATAGGAATGCTTGTGATTTTTGCACATTGATTTTGTATCCCGAGACTGCTGAAGTTGCTTATCAGCTTAAGGAGGTTTTGGGCTGAGATGATGGGGTTTTCTAAATATATAATCATGTCATCTGCAAACAGAGACAATTTGACTTCCTCTTTTCCTGATTGAATACACTTTATTTCTTTCTCTTGCCTGATTGCCCTGGTCAGAACTTCCAACATTATGTTAAACAGGAGCAGTGAGAGAGGGCTGTTCCTTGTCTTGTGCTGGTTTTCAAACGGAATGCTTCCAGTTTTTGCCCATTCAGTATGATATTGGATGTGGGTTTGTCATAAATAGCTCTTATTATTTTGAGATACGTCCCATCAATACCTAGTTTATTGAGAGTTTTTAGCATGAAGGGCTGTTGAATTTTGTCGAAGGCCTTTTCTGCATATATTGAGATAATCGTGTGGTTTTTGTCATTGGTTCTGTTTATGTGATGGATTATATTGATTGATTTGCATATATTTAACCAGCCTTGCATGCCAGGGATGAAGCCAACTTGATTGTGGTGGATAAGCTTTTTTGATGTGCTGCTGGATTTGGTTTGCCAGTAATTTATTGAGGATTTCTGCATTGATGTTCATCAGGGATTTTGGTCTAAAATTCTCTTATTTTGTTGTGTCTCTGCCAGGCTTTGGAATCAGGATGATGTTGGCCTCATAAAATGAGTTAGGGAGGATTCCCTCTTTTTCTATTTGTACTTCTGGTAGAATTCCGCTGGGAATCAGTCAGGTCCTGGACTTTTTTGGTTGGTAGGTTATTAATTATTGCCTCAATTTCAGAGCCTGTTATTGGTCTATTCAGAGATTCAACTTCTTCCTGGTTTAGTCTTGGGAGGATGTATGTGTCCAGGAATTTATCCATTTATTCTAGATTTTCTAGTTTATTTGCATAGAGGTGTTTATAGTATTCTCTGATGGTAGTTTGTATTTCTGTGGGATCGGTGGTGATATCCCCTTTATTATTTTTTGTTGCGTCTATTTGATGCTTCTCTCTTTTCTTCTTTATCAGTCTTGCTAGCGGTCTGTCAATTTTGTTGATCTTTTCAAAAAACCAGCTCCTGGATTTATTGATTTTTTGAAGGGTTTTTTGTGTCTCTATCTCTTTCAGATCTGCTCTGATCTCTATTTCTTGCCTTCTGCTAGCTTTTGAATTTCTTTGCTCTTGCTTCTTTAGTTTCTTTAATTGTGATATTAGGGTGTCTGTTTTAGATCTTTCCTGCTTTCTCTTCTGGGCATTTAGTGCTATAAATTTCCCTCTACACACTGCTTCAAATGCATCCCAGAGATTCTGGTATGTTGTGTCTTTGTTCTCAATGGTTTAAAAGAACATCTTTATTTCTGCCTTCATTTCGTTATTTACCCAGTTATTTATTCAGGAGCAGGTTCTTCAGTTTCCATGTAGTTGTGCAGTTCTGAGTGAGTTTCTTAATCCTGAGTTCTAATTTGATTGCACTGTGGTCTGAGAGACAGTTTGTTGTGATTTCTGTTCTTTTACATTTGCTGAGGAGTGCTTTACTTCCAACTAGGTGGTCAATTTTGGAATAAGTGTGATGTGGTGCTGAGAAGAATGTATATTCTGTTGATTTGGGGTGGAGAGTTCTGTAGATGTCTATTAGGTCTGTTTTCCTGGATATCCTTGTTAACCTTCTGTCTTGTTGATCTGTCTAATATTAACAGTGGAGTATTAAAGTCTCCCATTATGATTGTGTGGGAGTCTAAGTCTCTTTGTAGATGTCTAAGGACTTGCTTTATGAATGTGGGTGCTCCTCTATTGGGTGCATATATATTTAGGAGGTTAGCTCTTCTTGTTGAATTGATCCCTTTACCATTATGTAATGGCCTTCGTTGTCTCTTGATCTTTGTTGGTTTAAAGTCTGTTTTATCAGATACTAGGATTGCAACCCCTGCTTTTTTTGCTTTGTATTTGCTTGGTAAATCTTCCTGTATCCCTTTATTTTGAGTCTATGTGTGTTTCTGCATGCGTGATGGGTCTCCTGAATATAGCACACTGATGGGTCTTGACTCTTTATCCAATTTGCCAGTCTGTGTCTTTTAATTGGGGCATTTAGCCCTTTTGCATTTAAGGTTAATATTGTTATGTGTGAATTTGATCCTGTCATTATGATGTTAGCTGGTTATTTTGTCCATTAATTGATGCAGTTTCTTCATAGCATTGATGGTCTTTACAATTTGACATGTTTTTGCAGTGGCTGGTACTGGTTGTTCCTTTCCATGTTTAGTGCTTCCTTCAGGAGCTCTTGTAAGGCAGGCCTGGTGGTGACAAAATCTCTCAGCATTTGCTTGTCTGTAAAGGATTTTATTTCTCTTTCACTTTGGAAGCTTAGTTTGGTTGGATATGAAATTCTGAGTTGAAAATTCTTTTCTTTAAGAATGTTGAATATTGACCTCAACTGTCTTCTGGCTTGTAGGGTTTCTGCCAAGAGATCTGCTGTTAGTCTGATGGGATTCCTTTTGTGGGTAAACCAACCTTTCTCTCTGGCTGCCCTTAACATTTTTTCCTTCATTTCAACCTTGATGAATCTGACAATTATGTGTCTTGGGGTTGCTCTTCTCGAGGAGTATCTTTGTGGTGTTCTCTGTATTTCCTGAATTTGAATGTTGGCCTGCCTTGCTAGGTTGGGGAAGTTCTCCTGGATAATATCCTGAAGAGTGTTTTCCAACTTGGTTCCATTCTCCCCATCACATTCAGGTATACCAATCAAACATAGGTTTGGTCTTTTCACATAGTCCCATATTTCTTGGAGGCTTTGTTCATTCCTTTTCATTCTTTTTTCTTGAATCTTGTCTTCACGCTTTATTTCATTAAGTTGATCTTTAATCTCTGTTATCCTTTCTTCTGCTTGATTGATTTGGCTATTAATACTTATGTAGGCTTCACGACGTTCTCATGCTGTGTTTTCCAGCTCCATCAGGTCATTTATGTTCTTTTCTAAACTGGTTATTCTAGTTAGCAATTCCTCTAACCTTTTTTCAAGGTTCTTAACTTCCTTGCATTGGGTTAGAACATGCTTCTTTCACTCAGAGGAGTTTGTTATTATTCGCCTTCTGAAGCCTACTTCTGTCAATTCGTCAAACTCATTCTCTGTCCAGTTTTGTTCCCTTGCTGGTGAGCAGTTGTGATCCTTTGGAGGAGAAGAGGTGTTCTGGCTTTTGGAATTTTCAGCCTTTTTGCACTGGTTTTTCCTCATCTTCATGGATTTATCTACCTTTGGTCTTTGATGTTGGTGGCCTTCAGTTGGGTTTTTGTGTGGACATTCTTTTTGTTGATGTTGATGCTATTCCTTTCTGTTTGTTAGTTTTCCTTCTAACAGTCAGGACCCTCTGCTGCAGGTCTGCTGGAGTTTGCTGGAGGTCCACTCCAGACCCTGTTTGGCTGGGTATCACCAGCAGAGGCTGCAGAACAGCAAATATTGCTACCTGTTCCTTCCTCCAGAAGCTTCCTCCCAGAGGGGCACCCACCAGATGCCAGCCGTTGCTCTCCTATACGAGGTTTCTGTCGACTCCTGCTGCTGGGAGGTGTCTCCCAGTCAGCAGGTACTGGAAGAGGTGCCTTGAGGAGGCAGTCTCTCCCTTAGTAGAGCTTGAGTGCTGTGCTATGTGTACTCTCTTCAGGGCTGGCAGGCAGGAACGTTTAAGTCTGCTGAAGCTGTGCTCAGAGCCGCCCCTTCCCCCAGGTGCTCTGTCCCAGGGAGATGGGAGTTTTATCTATAAGCTTCTGACGGGGCTGCTGCCTTTCTTTCAGAGATGCCCTTCCCAGGGAGGAAGAATCTAGAGAGGCTATCTAGCTACAGCTGCTTTGCTGAGCTGTGGTGGGCTCTGCCCAGTTTGAACTTCCCAGGGGCTTTGTTTACCCTGTGAGGGGAAAACGGCCTACTCAAGCCTCAGTAATGACAGATGTGCCTCCTCCCACCGAGCTCCAGCATCCCAGGTAGACTTCAGAGTGCTGTGCTGGCAACGAGAATTTCAAGCCAGTGGATCTTAGCTTACTGGGCTCCGTGGGGGTGGGATCCATTGAGTCAGACCACTTTGCTCCCTGGCTTCAGCCCCCTTTCCAGGGGAGTGAATAGCCTGTCTTGCTAGTGTTCCAGGCACCACTGGAGTATGAAAAAAACTCCTGGAGCTAACTTGGTGTCTGCCCAAACGGCCACCAAGTTTTGTGCTTGTAACCCGGGGCCTTGGTGGTGGAGGCACCTGAGGGAATCTCTTGGTCTGCGGGTTACGAAGACTGTGGTAAAAGTGTAGTTTCTGGGCCAGAATGTACCGTTCCTCACAGTGCAGTCCCTCACAACTTCCCTTGGCTAGGGGAGGGACTTCCCTGACCCCTTGTGTTTCCCTGGTGAGGTGGTATCCCTCCCTGCTTCTGCTTGCCCTCCGTGGGTTACACCCACTGTCTAACCAGTCTCAATAAGATGAGCCGGGTACCTCAGTTGGAAATGCAGAAATCACCCACCTTCTGTGTTGATCTCACTGGGACCTGCAGACTGGAGCTGTCCCTAGTGGCCATCTTGCCCAGGTGACTGGAATTTAAGTAACTTTGAGGCTGACATAGCCGTAAGCAGGAGATTCGGGTCTCAAATCCTCTTCTGACCTCCAGACCTGTGATTTTTTTTTTTTTTTTTTTTACTTGCCTCATAGTAATAGTCATTTCATTGAGAATTAATTTCTTTTTTTTTATTACTCCTCAAACTTGCAAGAAGTTGCTAGTTGCATAGTTCCCCATTTGGCTGTATGCACCATGAGGGCAAGGACTATGCCGTCCTGGTCACAGTTACATCCTTTGTGCCTATGCAATGACCAGCACAGAGTATGTGTTCAGTGAATGTGTGCTGAGTATATAAATAAGTTACTGAGCACAAACTATTATCTAAATGTAAATCTTAGTAATAATAATTCTTCTTTTATTTAGCAGGGCTAGGATTTTAAATGGCTTCCTGCTATTAAAAACTGAATAAATTGGCAATATGGCTATACTACATTCTCTTAATGTAGAACTCAAGACTCTCCAAATACACTCTGTTTATCCTCACACACGCCTTGACAACAGGTATGGGTTAGTGGTGCTATCATTTCATCACTCACAAGAATAGGGAGATTCTTTATCTCACCCAAGACTGCACAGGCATTTTCAGGAGCAGCTGTTAATAGATTTTATGTTTCTTTATATTCAGTCCATTGCTGAAGATGCTAAATCCTACTAAAGCTATCAGGCACCAGAGCCTTATGCTGCTTCAAGGGTCTACAATACTCCCAAATTAATTCATGGAAATGGCTGCAGGATTGTGGAAAAACAGCTGGTTACTTCCCAGCAGAATTAGCTGTAACCAGTTTAGTCACTTGCTGAGAGAAGGCAGGATATCTTTTGCAAAAGTCAGCCACATTCCCCATAATATAATAGCAAGTAAATCTATTCCTGAGGAGCCGTGGGTGTCTGGTTGGTTTAGGAAGATTCAGGGACAGACAGAGAGCTGTAGTCTAAAGAATGTGAGAGATTTTAGAGCCAGACCTAGGTCTTTGATTTGGTGACTCTGCTACACATGGGGCAAATATTTTGAGAACAGTGAGAAGGATTTGTCAGTAAAGTTTAGCCAGAAATGTGATCAGGCAGGAAATCTTGAGCCATGCTCAGGCAGCTGCTGCTACGTGGACAAAATCAGTTCAATTTTCCTGCCTGAGACTGGCAACAAACTATTGGTCTCCAACCCCATAGGCCCTGAAATGGCCTGTAAGCTGGAGTGGGAGGACAGCCTGCCCAAAAGTAGTCAAACCATGGCCTGTTTATTTATTAGTATACTTTTAAATTACATCTTTTTAAAGGATTACAGTCACACTAAAAATGTACAAGTATGGTAGAAGTGATTGTTTTCCTTAACCCTTTGAGAATAAGTTGCTAACCTGATTCCCTATTATCCCCAAAACTTTAGTGTTTATTTCCTACAAAGACATTCTTCCATATGCTTATATAGACTATATATAGTACATACAATACAATACAAGTCCCAGTTACTCAGGGGGCTGAGGCGGGAGGATCACTAGAGCCAGAGAGGTTGAGGCTGCAGTGAGCTGTGATTATGCCACTGCACTTCAGCCTGGGTGACAGAGTGAAATCCTGTGTCTTAAATTAAAAAAAAAAAAAGGAAAAAAGAAAATTAACCTTGATGAATCACTGTTATCAGATCCGATTCCAAGTTTTTCCAAGTGTTGCAATAATATTCTTTATAGCAAAAGGATCCAGTTCAAAATGCTGCATATATCACATCCTTGGCTAACTTCAATTTGAAATGGTTCCTCATCTTTCCTTGACTGTCATATCCTTGCCATTTTTGAAGATTATAGGCCGGTTATTTTGTAGAATGTCTCTCAGTTCAGACCTATCTGCTGTTTCCTCACAATAGACTCGGGTTATGCATCTTTGGAAAGAGTAACATAGAAGTGGTACTGTGTTCTCAGTGCATCATGCCAGGTAGTGCAAAACTTCAATTTTTCTTATTATCGATGATGTCAGTTTTGATTGCTTTATTTATTTATTTATTTTGGCATGGAGTTTTGCTCTTGTCACCCAGGCTGGAGCACAGTGGCGTGATCTTGACTCACTGCAACCTCCGCCTCCCAGGTTCAAGTGATTCTCTTGCCTCAGCCTCCTGAGTACCTGGGATTACAGGCATGCACCACCACACCCGGCTAATTTTTGTGTTTTTAGTAGAGATGGGGTTTCACCATGTTGGCCAGGCTGGTCTTGAACTCCTTACCTCAGGTGATCCACCCGCCTCAGCCTCCCAAAGTACTGGGATTACAGGCGTGAGCCACCACTCCCGGCCGAGAGTTGCTTTATTAAGATGATGTCTACTAGTCTTCTCCAGTTTCAAGTTACTTCTTTTTGTAATTAATGAATATTTTGTGTGAAAAATGTTTAAGCTATGTAACTATCCTATTCCTGAACAACTTTTAATTTATTTATTTATTGTTTTATACCTGTATGGGCTCATGGTTTCCTATTTTATTCAATGAGTTATGATCTGTTACTGTCATTCTTCAATATTCACATTGTCTCCAGTTTGGCCATTGGAAGCCTCTTCAAGCTGGTGCTTGTGTGCTTTTGATATAGTGCTATCATTCTTTGAGTACTTTCTTGCCTTCTGAGGGAAAAAGTGTTATGGGCTCACCTTATACTTTCCCTGCCCAAGCTTTAAACTCAAGACATTTCTCTGAGGAGGCCTGGTTCCTTCAAGTAGAGCATGATGTTGAGAAGCCTGCATCTGGGCAGCAGGTATGATTCTTGCTTTTCTGGTGTTTCACTTCCCAGGGCTTCTCAGTGGATATAGCTAAGAAATAAATATAGATATACACACTCGTTTATATGTATATTTTTATATTTCTCTCTATATATTGCAAACTGATACTTCTTTTCTTTTCTTTTTTTTTTTTTTCTTTGAGACGGAGTCTTGCTCTGTCGCCCAGGCTGGAGTGCAGTGGCGCAATCTCGGCTCACTGCAAGCTCCGCCTCCCAGGTTCCCGCCATTCTCCTGCCTCAGCCTCCCGAGTAGCTGGGACTACAGGCTCCCGCCACTGCGCCCGGCTAATTTTTTTTTCTATTTTTAGTAGAGACGGGGTTTCACCGTGGTCTCGATCTCCTGACCTTGTGATCCGCCCGCCTCGGCCTCCCAAAGTGCTGGGATTACAGGCGTGAGCCACCGCGCCCGGCCGCAAACTAATACTTCTAATTCCAATCCAGAACCACAGAGTTCATTCTAATTTTCTCATTTTTCATATTTGTTAATCCATTTTCTGATGGTAAGAAACCTGGCTCTCAATATCTTTAATATATTTAATTATGTGACCAGTGTTCCTGTATGAGACCAATCTCCTATCTTCGTTGCTAGCCCCTCACCTGCAAATATGCCCTCCTCACTCTATATGCTAGTTCCAGTTTTCTACACCAGGCTTGAAAGAGGACTCTGAGCTACTGGCAGAAAGTGGACTGATTAAAACGACTCAGGTGCAAACATGAGCTACCTTTTGTCAAAAAGGAGAGATGACTCAGAGACCAGAATGCAGAGTTCAGAGGTTAGAGAGCTAAAGAGTCTGTATTCCCATTCCTTGAAACTTAATCAAGAAAATGTAATATTTGGTTGGCTGAATTTCAATATTGTGATGGACTAGTGACTCCTTTTTTTAATCTCTCATCTCTCCCATTTTTGAACCAGGATGGCT
This sequence comes from Theropithecus gelada, assembly GCF_003255815.1. NCBI lineage: Eukaryota > Metazoa > Chordata > Mammalia > Primates > Cercopithecidae > Theropithecus > Theropithecus gelada. The sequence goes on along the minus strand of NC_037668.1, from coordinate 14,219,401 downwards.
ATAACTATTATCCTATGTCTGTCTGAACATTGTATGTTGGATGCCTTGTGGGTAGATAATTTGTCTCTTAAGTTTTACAGGTTCTTAAATGGAGAGAAATTGTGCCCCAGGAATTATACTTAATAGACTGTACCCAGGATCCCTGTCTGTACCTGAGCTATATGATTTAGATAATGAGATTTTGGATTTTGGGCTGATGAGATGAGATTCAATGAAGAGATTTTGCTGATGATATAATGGAATGAAGATACTGGGATGGTGTATTAGTCAGCTAGGGCTGCCAAATCAAAGTACCACAAACTGGGTGACCTGGACGACAGAAATGATTTTTCTCACAATTCTAGATGCTAGAAGTCTGCAATCAAAGTATTGGCAGGGTTTTTTTTTTTTTTCCCCCCCCCCAAGGGCCCGTATCTTTGGCTTATAGATGCCTGTCTCTCTCTGTGTCTTCACAGTCTTCCTTTTGAATACATCTATGCCCAAATTTCTACTTTGTATAAGGACACCAGTCATGTTACATTAGGGCCTGTCCTAAGAATCTCAATTTAATTACGTCTCTTTTTTTTTTTTCAAAAACAAACATATATTTTGAGTCATTATGTGTTTAAATTTATTTATTTATTTGTTCATTTATTTATTTTTGTTTTCCTGAGACAGAGTCTCACCCTGTTGTCCAGGCTGGAGTTCAGTGGCGTGATCTCGGCTCACTGCAATCTCCACCTCCTGGGTTCAAGCAATTCTTCTGTGTCAGCCTCCTGAGTAGCTGGGACTACAGGTGTGTGCCACCACACCCAGCTAGTTTTTTGTATTTTTGGTAGAGACAGGGTTTCACCGTTTTAGACAGGATGGTTTTGATCTCCTGAACTTGTGATCTGCCCGCCTCAACCTCCCAAAGTGCTGGGATTACAGGGGTGAGCCACTGCACCCAACCTTTAATTACTTCTTTAAAGACTCTATTTCCAAATACAGTCACATACTGGGAGTTAGGATTTTCATATATGAATTTCGCGGGAATACAATTTAGCCCATAACAGATGGGGTGAATGTATTTTTCATGTGAAGGAACATGAATTACTGGAGGCCAGACATCAAATTGTGGTAGGTGGAATTCTGAGACGGTCCCCAAGATTCCTGTCCCCTGGTATATACACCCTCTATAGTCCCCTCCCCTTGAATGTGGGTAGAACCTGTGAATATGGTGGAATAGTCACTCACACTGTGATTATATTACATTATGTAAGATTACATCTTAGTAAGTTGGAGAGAGTGAGTTTCCCTGCTGGCTTTAAAGAAGTGACCAGATTGTGAGAAGGCCATATGACAGGGAATTGTGGGGGCCCCTAGGAGTTGACAGTGGCCCCTACTGACAGCCAGCAAGAGAGCAGGGACCTCTGTCCTACAAATGCAAGGAACTAACTCTGCCAACAATTATATGAGCTGAGAAGGAGAACTTGGAGCTCTAGAAAGAAATGGAGTCCAGACACTGATCACAGACTTGTGAAACCGAAACCCTGAGTAAAGGGCCCAGCTGAGCCATGTCTGGATACCTGACTCACAGGAACTGGGAGACGCCAAAAGTATTTGTTTTAAGGTGCTAAATTTGCAATAATTTGTTATACAGCAATAGGAAGCTAATATATTGTCCAAAGTTTCTGGCGCTTGTCTGCTGTAGGCTGCCATTCTCTGTCCTTGTGACACCTCCAAAATCTAACCAAATTTTAACTCCCTACCAATCAACAGACAAGCATACAAACCAAAAAAAGAGTTTTTGCAATAAGCATTGAATCTAATAAGCTCACGTTCGCTTCTTGGACATCTCTAGGGTTGGGTTTCACGGAAGGAGCCAGCAGCTGGTGCCAGTTTGTCATCCTGTCTCCATGGTCACCAGATTTGCATTTGAAGAAGTTCACTCTTGATTCTATGTGGGGACTGATTTGGCGAGACTAGCTGCAGGCTGATCATTTAGGAGGTTACTGTAGAAGATCAGGAGGGAGATGATAGTGACATTACTAGGTGATGCCAAAGAACCTGGAGACAAGTGAATGGACTTGAGGAAAGCTAACAGAAGTCACCCTCAGTCTCAGTGCCCAGAGATATCCATTGTTAATGTTAATATTAACTGGGTTAATATTTTCATGTATTTTCTTTGTTTTCCTTTAGCATATACATATATATGTAACAGTATATTTTCACAGTGTTGGGATAACATTGCATCTATAATTTGGTAAACCGACCTTTTATATTGTTATGACCAATTATCTGAAGCATTAAATATCACTTAAAATATTATTTTCAGTAAGCCATTGCTTTTGTTTCTTTTATTCCCTGGAGCCACACTAAAATATATTGGTGGAAGATTCCTAGGAGAACTTAGGAGAACAAAATGGAGTGAATGATGCTGAGAACTAGGTGGAGTAGACACCTGGAGATGCCACTGATTCCCTTACTATGAGAGAGAGGAGGAGTGAACACCATCTATGCTGAACTAATAGTTGAGAAGTGTGATTTGGGGAGCAGGATCTGGTATCATTGATCAACCCCTGAAATAGGACACACCCCCTTTTGCATCTGTCATAGCTCGCTGTTCCCAGCTACCAGGTGCTGGCTATAAACTATAGCTTTTCTTGCCTGTTAACAAGTTTTTCATAGTGTAACTACTGACTGGATGCTCAGAATGATCTGATTTGGAAGGTAAATATTCAAATGACTTTTTGTAAGTGAAGCAAGTACAAATTGGGTATTAGGAGAGAGGGTAGTTATTAAACAAATTTTTAAATGATTGATTTAAGACACTTTACAACCACAGATTCAGCCATCCCTTGAGAGTCTACACTCTCCATTCAGGCCATGCAAACTTCTCTGCAATCCTCTTCGCAGAACTTGCTGTGTGCTTCCCAGGAGTCCTTACACAGATTATATAACACACACAAACACATACACACATGAAAACACGCACCTCTCGCCTCTCCCCATGTCCCCTCTCTCATGAGTGCAGGGCAAGCAAAGCAAGTGGTCAAGTTAGTGGAGACTTATCTTAGGTCTCCTCTAACAATTCTCCCTGTTCACTTTGCATTCCCTAAACCCTTATCGCCACCCTTCACCTTCCTCTACCAGGGACAAAGCTGGGGTTTCTTTTGTGCACACACACTCTGAAAGTTGTCAAGTAATTTGAGCCAAGGTGTTCGCTGATAACAAAGGTGCTGTGGCTGATAGGAAAAGTGTTAGCTGATATGCTTAACACCCACAGAAATACTTGCATTTTTACTAGGGGCCTTTTGAGAAGAGAGAAGCTCTTTGGGCCTCAAAGAAAGTGGTAGCATGCTGGGATGGCTCTGGGGGACTGAAATGTGGGGCAGAGCTCCCTGGCATCATCTCAGACTGTGCTAGTCTTGGTAGAAGAATTCTCCATCCATCTGCATCATCCCTTTCAGATAAATGCTTAACTGCTGCCAGATGAGTGGTCAGAGCTCCCACAGGCTCACCTGGCCTGGGCACCTAACCAGCCCCCTCAAGCCCTTCCTTCTTGGTCTCCCCAGGAGATGGTGAAAAGAATGGCGAGGGTGGGAGGGGAAAGGACGGTGTGCTTGTTTCACCCAAAATTGGGAGGCTGAGGCAGGTGGATCACAAGGTCAGGAGATCAAGACCATCCTGGCTAACACAGTGAAACTCCATCTCTACTGAAAATACAAAAAATTAGCCGGGTATGGTGGCAGGCGCCTGTAGTCCCAGCTACGTGGGAGGCTGAAGCAGGAGAGTGGTGTGAACCCAGGAGGTGGAGCTTGCAGTGAGCCGAGATCACACCACTGCACTCCAGCCTGGGCAACAGAGCAAGACTCCATCTAAAAAAAAAAAAAAGAAATTTATTTCCTTTTTTCTCTTTTTTTGGCCATATAGGTATATAAGAAACAATTTTCTATAGAGACTGATTTGAAAGAAAGCACTAAAACAAGTTGAACTACTAAACTCCACTTATTGCACTGTTGAATATTAATCTCCAAACTGGTAAACAATTACAGTAAATACATTGAGTATCATAAAATAAAAATTGATCTTGTACTTTTTTGTGTCTTCCTATCTTTTAAAACATCTTCCTTTCCTGTGTTTGGTATATTGTCTACATTTGATATTTTTCCTATGTTTGGTATTATTATTTCTAATCCTTTTTCTTATGTTTTAGATTACCATTTCCATGTTTGGAATTATTATTATCTATGTATGGTATTACTATTTCCCATGTTTTCATAATAATTCATCATTTAACATTGTTTTGGTGTAAACATAATAATTGATAATGGCATGAGGAAGAGGATTGGCTTTGTTCAGTGTTGCAGCCCCCAAGACAGTTCCTGGACTATAGTAGACACCAATGAACATTTATTGAATAAATATATATATATGAATAATCAGAGATGACTTTTGGAGAGTTAGAAATTATATTCTAACCTGTCACAAATATTGGAACTCTATCTAAGTTCCAAAATTTTTTTAAAAATTACTGATTCAGGAAATCCATTGATTTAGAACATAGGATTGGGAGTCAGATCAACCTGAATGCAAATTTGCCCTGATCTTGGGTAAGTTACTCAATCTCTGTTGGCCTCAGTTTCCTCATCTGTGGAACGAATGCTAGTTGTGACTTGACATGGTAATGTGATGACTGCAGGAGATGGTACACAGGTAAGGTCAGGTGGTTAGCTTCAGCCCACCCCTAGTAATTCTGCTTTTAATGTTTGGAGACCACAGTGGTATTTTGATGGTGGAACTGCCTGATACAGACTTTCCTTTGGTGTACTGGGAGCAAAATGAGCACACTCTTCAGTGAGTTATGATTTTCTTTCTGAAAAGTTTAAAATTTACTTTACGTTTTCAATAGAAAACACATTATTGTTCAAAAAATTAAGTACTTTATAAATATTAGCAATTTTATTACAGACATAATCATGTTTTTCCCCCTCAGAATAACTCTAGTATTATTCCTGTCTTTCACTTGTGGAAATTAAGTTTCGAGAGATTAAACAGCTTGTTCATGGTCTCTCATTAGTAGGGAGAAGAGCTACGGCTGGAGGCTAGGTCTGTTGGACTCCAGAAACCGTGCCTTAGATACGCTGTGCTGCTGCTGTGTGGTAGGGAGAACACATTTATTTGTCTATTTTAGTGACAAATTTACCACCTCCCTTGGTGAGACGAAGGGAAAGAATTCTTTCAGCCTGTTCACTGAATCCTTTTCCATTCTGAGTGCTAGAGAACAGGCTCTGCCACTCACCGGCTGTGTGACTGTACATAAATTATATACCCTCTCTGAACTTCAGCTCCCCACTCTATAAAGTGGAAATATGAACTCCTACCTTACTCTCTATGTTGTTATACATGAAAGCACCTTATAAAGTGCTATCTGCACCTGAGGTGTCATTGCTGTTAGTGAGTCCTTAGCTGGCTTTCTCTCTTTCACATGTCTTTTTTTTTTTTTTTTTTCCAAACTTTTATTTTAGGTTCAGGGTTATGTGTCTTTGTTATAGATTACAGACTTCCTTGCAAGGCTCTTCTTTATATATTTTTAATGGCCTGGTTTTCGTTTCCACTTTACCCGCAATGTGCTCCTCTCTTGGGTTGTCTTTCTATTGACTCCACTGATTAGTCAGGGAACCAAAGTTTTTCAAGCGCCTGGTGTTTTGTTCTCTTTCACAATTGTCCCTCCTCCTCCCCAGCTTTCTGTCAGGCCTGTTTAAGGAGTCTTCAGGCTTCTAGTGTGTTACTACATTTTACAATTCTAACTTCTAGTGTTTTCCTACTTAATACTTCCTGTTCTGTTCCAATCCTGTTTTTCCCAGGCAGGACAGCTGGGAAATGGAGGGGAACAGTCACTTTTGACCTTGGAAGGTGGGGTGCTGGAATAGGTGGTATCAATAGTGTCAGAATAGCCCTTATGCTGTGGGCTTCGATCCTGCTTCTAAATGGGTGTCAGTGTTCTAAATCTGCTTTTGGAATGGGAAACATGGAAACATTCATTATTGTTCTAATATTGAAGAAGCTATTGAGCCACTGCTCTATATTCATTGGGGAGTGACTATGTGTCAGGTGCTAGGTTAGGCTCTGTGGGGCCATCAAAAAGAATGAGACACAGTCCCTGACCAGTAGGGCTACTGGGGACAAAAGACTCATAGACCACCGACATAGGAGTGAAAGCTAAGTGGGGGCCGGGGGCGTGCTATCCCCAGTGGGGCTCCTTCCCACCCTCCCACAGGCTTCAATGTCAGCTGCATGTTCCCATCTGCACCAACCCAGGCTTCTGGAGACCTTGTGAAAATAAAAATGAATTCCTCCTTTTTCTCCTCAATGAAAAAAAAAAAAAAATGCCAGCATCACAACAATACTTCAAGGGATCTAACATAACCTCAAATGCCAAGTGAGCTATGCTAATAGTGACATCCAGGGTGAGCTAGATGTACCAGTGCCTGGTCATAGGTGTGAATTCCACCCTAGAGAGGCCCTTTGCACCCTCAGGCCTTACATCTGCCTGCCTCAGTTATGCTTACATCGGGTTCACGACTATGCCAAATGTCATGTTGCAGTCTGAAGGGAGTGGGTGGATAAGCAGAAAGAACACTTGGGGGGCTGTAGGCAGGTGAAAGATGATTTTATTCAGTATCAACTCTCATCAACAACTTTCTCACACTGTCCACCCTGTCTCAGCTGGTTAGTTCAGTGGTTCCCACACACAGCTGTGTGGTCGGCTCTCCCTTGCCTTCAGGGTCAGCAGCTTAACTATTTCCCTATCTGGACATGAGTGAGCCAAGCTGTATCCTGGCTCCCCTCTGTCCATCTGCAAAGACGGACAACTTTGGTTCTCTCTCTTTCTCTGGGCATCAGTGTGCCTCTACAGTGTTGGCAAAGCAATTATACTTTTTATAGACAATAGTGGCTTAGAGCCAAGTGATGAGCCTTCCCTATGTTATGGCTATGGTGGTGAGCTTCTCTATGTTATGTCTACATGGCTATGACAACAAGTGGAGTTATACACCTGCGCTCTAAACTTGCTGAGTCACTCTGAATGTTTACCTCGGCCTATCCTTGACCAAAGCAAGCCAGGTTCCTTACAGCTCAGTTCAGGGAGCGTGCCCACCTTGCACTCCTGCACCCTGTTCCCAGGACACCTTGGAGGGTCAAGCTGGATGAGGAAATCAGTTGCTGTTTGAGGCCCTGGAGGGAGAAGGGAAAAAGACTTTTCCCATTTGATTTCTCCTAAGCTCTGGCCCAAGTGCTGCACTTATAATATTATCTCCACCAACCACACCTGGGTTGGCCCTGGACCGAGCCAGAAGTCTTTCTTTACAGAAGCTATGTGATACGGGGAACAAGTTGCCTATTTCTTGAGAAAGTCAAGGTCACTGTATTAGTTTGCTAGGGCTGCCATAATAAAAAGTGCCACAAAGTGGGTAACTTAAGCAACAGAAATTTTTTGTCACAGTTCTGGAGGCCAGAAGCCCAAGATAAAGGTGTTCCTTCTGTGGGCTGTGAGGGAGAATCTGTTCCATGCCTCTCTTCTAGCTTCTGGATGTCTTCTCAATATCGCATTTCAAATGCAGTATCTGGGCTGGACGCCGTGGCTCATGCCTGTAATCCCAGCACTTTGGGAGGCTGAGGCAGGTGGATCACTTGAGTTCAGGAGTTCGGGACCAACCTGACCAACATGGTGAATCCCTGTCTCTACTAAAAAACTACAGAAATTAGCTCGGTGTTTTGGCGGGTGCCTGTAATCCCAGCTACTTGAGAGGCTGAGGCAGGAAAATTGCTTGAACCTGGGAGATGGAGGTTGCAGTGAACCAAAATCATGCCACTGGCCTCCAGCCTGGGCAACAGAGCAAGACTCTGTCTCAAAAAAAAAAAAAAAAAAAAGAACAATTTCAATATTTGGTATTCCTTGGCTTGTAAGCATATCATCTTGATCTCTGCCTTCAGGTTCACATGGCATTCTCCCCATGTCTCTGTCTTAGTGTCCCTTTTTCCCCTTTTTATAAGGATACAGTCATATTGGATTAGGGCCCAACCTACTGGCCTCATGTTGACTTGATCAACAGCAGACACCCCATTTCCAAATAAGGTCCCATTCATAGATACTGGAGGTTAGGACTTCAACATCTTTTTGGGGATAAAATTTGACCATGACAGCTACCTACCTAAGATCTCTCAGCTTCTCCTCAGAATTCCTTGGTACTTTCACCTTACTCCTTCTTTGTTCCAGAAAAGTCTCTCTTTTCTTTGACCAGGCTAACTCCTTCCTAGGCCTTCTAATTCCATCCCTTCCAACTTCCTCCTGGGTCCTTCTGTGCCAGTTAGCCTTTCTTAGGCTTCTCTTCAGGATCTTCCCAGACTTACACATTTGCTTAGGTCTTCTTTCTGTTCCCCTGTGTCCTGCCATTGCTGCCTTCTGTTCTCTTGTTCTTTTTCATTCCATTGCCCACTGCGTCCACTTCCCCACCACTCATGTGTTCTCTGCACACTAGCTGTCAAAACAGCCCTTACACATGCAGTAAAGCATGGTGGCCAAGAGTGCAGTCTTTGGGAATCAGAATACCTGGCTTCATATCCTCGTTTACCTAATCTCTCTAACCTAGTTCTGTTCATCTCTAAGCATGGGTAGTAACAGTACTATAGTTTGGATGTGGTTTGTCCCTGCCCAAACTCGTGTTGGAATTTGATTCCCAATGTGGCAGTGTTGGGAGGTGGGATCTATTGGGAGGTTTGGGTCATAGAGGCAGCTCTCTCATAAATAGATTAATGCCCTCTGTGGGGGTGAGTCAGTTCTTCCTCTTGTGGGGATAGATTAGTTCTGGCGAGAGTGGGCTTTTAGAGTCTGGCTTCCTCAGTTTCTCTCTCTTGCTTCCTCTCTTGCCATGTGACCTCTTTGCACATGTCTGCTCCCCTTCCACTTACAGTCATGAGTGGAAGCAGCCTGAGGCCCTCAACAGATGCAGCTGTCCAATCTCGGACCTCCCAGCTCCCAGAATTGTGAGTCAAATAAGCCTCTTTTCTTTATATCCAGTCTCAGATATTCTGTTCTAGCAATGCAAAACAGATAAAGACAAACAGCATTTAATTTACAGGGCTTTAAAAAAAATTATATATATATATATATATATTAGCCTAATTATCTTAGCCTAAGGCCTTGTCTCAGCTATGTGTTAGAATTACAATTTTTTTTCCATTCAGGTTCCATTTATTTTTGACATTTTTTAATAACCATCCTAGTGGCAGTAACTCCTGCATCACTCTAGAACTTCAGGTTCTATTTCTGACTCTAGGACACAGGTCCCTGAAGGCCTCATTGACGCCAAGTCAGCATTTTCACCCAGTACTGCCCCCTGCTTAGTCACCTTTGTTTTTCTACTCACATTGAGCACGTGCCTGAAACACACTCGTTCTGTGCTTCCTTTAAGATGCACCTGACCGGGCCTGGCTGCTCATGCCTGTAAACCTGGCACTGTGGAAGGCAGAGGCGGGGTCAGGAGTTCGAGACCAGCCTCGCCGACATTGTGAAACCCTGTCTCTACTAAAAATACAAAAATTAGTTGGGCCTGGTGGCACATGCCCGTAACACCAGCTACTCGGGAGGCTGAAGCAGGAGAATCACTTGAATCTTGGAGGCATAGGTTGCAGTGAGCTGAGATTGTGCCACTGCACTTCAGTCTGAGTGACAGAGTGAGACTCTGTCTCAAAAAGAAAAAAAGAAAAAAAATGTACCTATGTCCTAGAGTTTAGTGCCCAAGTGTCTGGGACACAGCTTATCCACCCCACTAACCAGGCCTTCCCTAGGAGCAAAGACGGAGCTCCGGTTTCTCAGATGGCCATGAGCCACAGGCAGGGAAGGGGGCGGGGACAAAGGAGATCCTCTTGGGCTGCCTTACTTCCCTGAGTGTACCCATCAGCTCAGCCCGAATTGGGGCGATGATCTCCCAATTGACATGACACCTGTTGTCAAGACTGTCCAGAGGGGCAGGATCTGTCTCCAGTCTTAACTTGCTCAGCCCGCCTATGTGACGCAATAGGACTTTCAGAGCATTCACGGAGGTCTCATTTCCATGAAAGTAGAAGGTGGTGAGCTGGGAGCAGCGGCTCAGGGCAGGCAGGATGACCCGGAGTTGGGAGTCCTGGATCTGACAGTCCTCTAAGACGAGGGTCTCGAGAGTAGCAGCAGCTTTTTCTAGCAGAGCTCCAAGGGGCTCAAGATTGGTGGTCCACACTTGCATATGAATCAGATGCAGCTGCTTTAGTTGACTGAGGCTTGGGTACTGACACTGCATGTCCCGGTCAGCTAGGTAAGCATGACAGAATGTAAAGGCCTCCAAGGGGTTCTTGAGGCACCTGGGCAGGTGCTCCAGGTGCTCTTTAATATTATTGACCTTTCTTATATAAAGCGTCTGGGGGCTCCAGGCAGACGAATGGAGAGTCCAAGTCAGGAATGAACTGCTGTTGGCCGCGCATGTATAACTCACACCCATAACCGAAGGCTAAAAAGAGTTTATGAAGATTGCTCATCTGGCTCAGGTAAGGGGCAAACTTTCCTGTTCTATTCAGTGAGCACTTTTTCCAGACTTCCAACTCATGGATACTGCTGTCTGGGTATACCTTTCCCAATAAATTTCTGAAATTTGAAATGGGCATTGAGTAATTCTGTACCTTCCTACAACACAGGTGTACTAAACCTCTTCTGTAGTGGATCCACCCACAGGGTAGCGTAGACATTCATCCAGGGTATTTTCCTTTATGTAGAGGTCTATGAACACCTTCAAGGGCTGGTGCTCTCCTGTCCTTGGACAGTCCTGCACTGCCTGCCTCTTACTCATGGCCTCTGGGGAGCCGGACAGGGCCCTGGCTCCAGACCATATGGTCCAGAAATTCTCATGAACATCCCGCAAATCCAGCACTTGAAGTTTCCACCTCCTGGGGCGAACCTTCTAGCCAGCATATCAAGTCCCTTCAGCACAGCTCACAAGGTCTCCAGATGAGGTGTCTTCATCAGGGACCCCAGAGGGTGGCGGGGGAAGGGCCAGGCCAGTGCCATGGCCTTTAGACTCTCACAGCGTCTCCTGCTGACGGCCTCTGTGAACAGCAGGCAGAAGACCTCCTTGGGCAGCTCCTCCAGGGTGAAGATGGCCAAGAACTGGTTCCTCAGCAGGCTCTGCCCCACCAGCTCCAGGAGTGTGGGCGGGGCCTGGAGGCTCATTCTGATAAATGATCAGAGGAGCAGCCTTCCAAACAAGAGGTGGGCCTTTCACTTTGAAACTGCCATCCACAAATCCAATAGCTTTTTGTCAGTGAGGGAACTGTTTATTGGGAACCATGGAATCTGGCAGCTCCTCACGCAGTTCTAGAATCAGTTTTAGGGAAAAAGAGGATCCGTGCCTGTGAGTCTCTCCTTCTGGCATTCCCCAGGTGGCATGATCCTATATAAACCATTGCCATTTAAGTATGGAACTCTGGGAACTGCCATTCTCATTAACATGCTTATCTGACACCATCCCAGACAGTATAGGTATTTCAGGTGTCAGGATCATATTATGTCCTTCATTGATAGAGGTAGTTTCAGTTAACATTCCACAACCAGGCAGTAAATGCCCCTCAACTAGAAACTCTCTCGTCATGGCCGGGCACAGCGGCTCATGCCTTGAATCCCAGCACTTTGGGAGGTCGAAGAGGGTGGATCACTTGAGGTCAGGAGTTTGAGACCAGCCTGGCCAGCATGGCGAAACCCTGTCTCTACAAAAAATACAAAAATTAGCCAGACATGGTGTTGCTTGCCTGTAATCCCAGCTGCTTGGGAGGCTGAGGCAGGAGAATCGCCCGAACCTGGGAGGCAGAGGTTGCAGTGAGCTGAGACCACGCCACTGTACTCCAGCCTGAGCAACAGAGTGAGACTCCATCTCAAAAAAAAAGAAAGAAACTCTCTCATCCAAAGTCCCTGTGAGACCACCTTTTCATAATTATAACATTAAGAGAAACCTGACGTAGTTGACTCTTCTTGCTTCTGATCTCCAAGCTATCTTTGATCATTCCTGGGCATAAGCCAAGGTAGCACTGGGGGGAATTTAGTTAACAGTTTAACTTGACAGCAAGGATGGTGACAGCCCCTCCCTTAAACTACCCCACTCCTTGCTCAGGGACTGAACACTCAGCATTACAATTTTTTTGTGTGATTTTTACTACTCCTATTACTATGAAGCTAGTCATCATGTCTATATATTCAGTCACAAATCATTTACTATCTGTATTTTAACTACTGGCTAGACATTTTCTCTACATATTCTACTGACATTTCAATATATCCCAAAACTAAGACCTCCCCTCCCTCTACACTTCTGAGCTTTTTTCTGATTTTTAAATTTGTGTTAATGGCACCATTACACTTCTATCAGCTCTGGACACACACCTTGGAGTCAAGACTTCCTTTCCTGTATCAACTACATCCAATCAATAACTAAGTTCTGTAAGTTTCATCAATGAAACATTTAAAAATATATGTATCTGGGTTGGCCACAGTGGCTCATCTTGTACTCCTAGCACTTTAGGAGGCTGAGATGGGAGAATTGCTTGAGCTCATGAATCCAAGATTATGGAGCTATGATCATGCCACTGTGCTCCAGCCTGAGCAATAGAGCAATATATATATATATATACACACACACACACACACACACACGCCTAGTTTAGGTTATTACTCCCCCTAGTCTATTCTAGTAGCCTTCTAATGGGATTCCTTTACTTCAATCCTTGTCATGATGTTTACTTCTGTATATTGCTGCCAGATTCTTCTTCTTAAAATGCTACTTGGTCATAGAACTTCCCTGCAGAAAAGTTTTCCATGGTTCCTGTTTACCTACAAGGTAAAATCCAAACTCTGACATTCAAATGCCTTTATGATATGGCTTCTCTTCCTTCTAGCCTCATCTCCGTATACCTTTGACTACACAGAAGCATCAGTCATATTGAAAACATGCCCAGTACTTTTTTATTTGTGGGTCTTGGTTTAAGGTATTTCCTTCTTTATTTTCATTTTTTAGAGACAAGGTTTTGCTCTGTCGCACAGGCTGGAGTACAGTGGTGTGATCATTGCAGCCTCAAACTCCCAGGCTCAATCAGTCCTCCTGCCTCAGCCTCCCAAAGCACTGGGATTATAGGCATGAGCCCCTTCGCCCAGCCGAGGTGTTTCCTTCTACTTGGAACACTTATTCCATTCCTTATCTTTCAGTGCTCTTCTTAAGTATGCCTTCCTCTTGGTAGGCTTCTCTGGCTCCTTCAACTGGGTGAGTTCTCTCCCCTTGCTGACTCTCAGCATATTATTTAATATCTCCTGTGGCCCTTAACATCATGTCTTACACTCCTTGGTAGGACATTCTTTAGTCTCGTTTTCATATCTCCTGAAAGTTACAACAGTGCCTCATATATGCAGATGCACATAATTGTTGAGACCCTTGACCTGATTTGAAGACTGCTTAACTTTGAATATCAAGTTTCGTTTTAAAAAATTCTCAATAGGCTAAGAGTGAGTGACAAGGCAAATGTGAGTGAACGCTGCGGTGCAGTGTGAAGCAGGGCTTTAGCTCCCAGCCCACTAGAACCTCTCCCTGCTTATCCCTCCATGTCTTTTCATGGCTTCACCTCATCTCCCACTCACACCGTGGGGAAATTCATGGGTTTTGGGGGAATTGTCAACACAGGACTAAGATGCTCGTCCCCGCTCCCTTCCCGCAATCCTTTCTCTCCCTCATCTTGGCCTTCTTTCACCTTTTCCTTCTTGGCTCAGACACTTTCTTCTCTCTGCTTCTTCTCCTTCTGCTTTTCCTGTTTGCCTCACCTTCTCTATCACCATCTAGAGCCATAAAGGACGTTGAGTCTGGGGCTGGGCTGAAGATAAGAAGCAGAGACAAACAGATACATTCGCCTGGAGAAAGGCTAGCCCACTGAACCAAGGTGTGACCCCTCATGGCTTCTTTGGTCCCCAGCAGCACCAGACTTCTGACTCCCCTCTGACTACTGTCATCTCACTGCCTTCTTCACTAACTTCAAACTACTCAGCTTGCAGACATGCAGCAACTGCTCTTTGTCCTTTTGGTTTGAGTTAAGAACAGAGGTTTGCAAAGTGATGGCTTTATCCACAGACACCTATGGAATGCAAAGTACTTGCTCCTTCCATTTACAGAACAAACAGCTGAGAACCAGGAATGCTGCCTCCTCATAAAGCCCTGCTAGCCCTGTCTTCCTCCCTCTGGCTTCTCACCTGCAGATCCCTCTACCCCACAAGTGCACTATCGTATGACTGCGGGTGCCCCCAGGGAGGTGCAATTTAATCTTCAACCTGTTTCTCCAAGGAGATCGCTTTTCCGGAGAACATTTTTGGAAGAGCTTAAATGTTTTAGTCTGATTATCTAGCATTCCTTGTCCTGCCTGCCCCTCCCTTAATGCTTCCCCTTGTCTCCATCAGCAACCTCTTTGTAAACCAGTTTCATTATCTCTAGTTGTACCAGTAACTTTCCACTCATTATCATGATTCCTCTACTACCAGTTTATCCCAAATGACCCATGTGTTTAGAGACCACTGCACTGGACACAGATGACTCACTTGGGCATGTCCAGGTGAATGGTGAGTTCTTGTCTGTCACAAGGCCAGAACTCCCTAAACTTCAAATATGAAGTCCTTTAATTATTAGGAAGTTGAATTTTGCTTCTGGTGCAAGAATTTTTAGGAACCAAGAGGACACATTTTAGAGCATTTTAAGCTCATTTGAGACACATTTGTAAATCTGAGGGATTCCTTATATCTGTATCCCTACTATTATTACTCAGAATTCCCTAGTTTTAGCACAGGATAACAAAAGGGTGATATTCAAGTTCACTAGAACTAATCATGGTTGGCCAAATTTCTTGTGAATCTAACAAATGTCTAGAGTTTCGTTTCCGAGCTGACCTCAGTATATGATTGTCAGTAAATCCCAGGCCCCCTGGGGACAGCCGGCTAGTGCAACAGCAATCTTTCTAAAGTGGTTGGTCAAATACAGCCACATACAATATGGATGTCTCTCACAAACAGAATGTTGAGTGAAAGAACCGAGCCCTAAAAGAGAAAATGCCATACAATTCAATTTTTCAAAATTTGAAGGCAAAGAAAAAAATCAACTGTGCCAGGTGCCAGGGTAGTGGTCACCTTGGGAAGGTAGTAACTGACACAGATGGGGGGCACCTGGGGTGCTGGTAATATTTCTTCAGAAGATAGGTTTGCTTTGTGAAATTTCACTTTGCTTTGTGAAAGTGCACTTACGATCTGTGCACTTTTCTGTATGTGTGGCATATTCCAACAGGTTTTTTAAAAAGTTTGTCAAGATCTTGGCTGCTGAGCTTGGGATACGTGTCAGATGATACTATGGAGGCCAAAGCAATTCTATCTTTGATGCTGACTCGCCATTTGGCTTCTGATTGACCCCTCTTCTGGGAAGGCCTCTAAGATTTTTGGTTTGTTCCTTACGGGTGAGTTCCTACTTACTGTAAATTCTGCTCTTACGGCAAATTCCTACCCATTCCCTCTGAAGCATGTGCGCCCCTCTTCTACAGTATATAAACACCCAGTCTGGGGGGTAATGGCGCAGGATCATCCATCTCGTCACGCCACTGCCTGAGACATAGACATGGCTTCTGTTTGTTAAGTTCCTATTAAATAACTGTTCTTTCTAAGAAACTGGATTTGTTAGCCTCTTTCTTTAGCAGCTGAGAGGCTTCCTTGGACTCTGGGGACAGGTTTGCCTAGGTCTACCCACCGAGAAACAGATACAGTACTCAGTTGTCTACCATAATGACTCTTGAAGGTGGAAAGCTCACCCCAACCCCCACAAATGGCTCTAGAAGGGGCAGATGCAGGATCAGACTCTCAGTAAAAGTACACGTAAAATTTAAGGAGCTCTAGGAGTTATACTAGACATTTCTCATGCTCTTGGATAATCTACTTCTGAATCCTAGAAGAAGGAGGAAGAGTGAGGAGGATTACTCTCTCATTAAGAAAGCCAAAGAACAGAAAATACTCTTCTCTTGTTCCCTGGCACTGAGGAGTGGCTATGCAGCCCAGCCTTGACCAATGGACACTTTGGGCCTGGTCTTTGAATTTTAGGAACAGTTGAAAATGTTTAAAGCAGGAGAGAGTCAGGTGCCTAGGGATTCAGTATTTAGAGTCCAGTATGAGTCAAGGTCCATTAGCAGTGGAGCCTGCCACAGCTTTCTAGACAGCATGTTTTTGTTGTGTGATCTACATGAGGTTTCAGCTGCCCAGTCTTTCTTGGGTTCTGTCTGACTTCCAAGCCTCCTTATCAGTTCTGAATATACACACCTGACATCTTTTCCAATCTCATTTCTGATTAAGATAATCAGGGAAAGTTTCTGTTACTTATATCCAAGAACCTTGACTAATACAAAAGCCCCCCAGCAAAAGAAATGGCAAATTCTGTTTGCAATTTTCCACCCAGATTTTATCACAGGGCTTGTAATTCCACTAAGTAGAGCTTATTTGGGATTAACTATGCTCCTATTTAACAAATACCTGCATTCTTGCAGGGTAATTCATCATTCATACTTTAGTGTGAATTCTTACAGTCCAGTTGTTTTTTTTCTTATCTATCTGAGACCAGTACATTAAGAAAATAGAACGGAGGGAGGAGTTCAGGAAGGGTTCATTTTGGAGCTTAGAGCATTTAAGGGAGGGCAGGAATGAAATAAAGTACAAAGGTGGGGAGCCTTGGGAAATCAGAGGGTCTCATGGGGCCACAGGATTTATATGGGGTAGGAAAGAAAGGATATGGTGCAATAGAGGAAGGCTGAGAGCAACGTGTCAGAGAGCCAAAGAAAAACTTTGCCGTTTTACTTTAAGCTGGTCTTTTGCATATATGTATTTTTTGTTTTGTATTGGGTAGGTAATTGGGAATCCTGGCTTCTTAGGGTTCTGTAAGTGATTATAGACGATTTATTATGTTACCACAACTCCCAGCTTAGGTACAAACACCATCAGCAGAAGCAATGTGGATTTAGGATCCATCCTGCCAGAGGAACCTTCATAAAATAACAGGAACTCACTTGAAACAAATTATGCCACACTAAACCCATTTCCTTTGTTGATGGGGTTACTGGGCTAGTGAGTTTCAGCAGGATGTAGACCTGTGAGCTCAGAACAGTTAAGTAGATATGTAACTGGTTGAACAATCACATGTGAAGACTGATGATGAATGAATCTGTGTCAACTTTATGGGAGGTCTCTGGTCATTTGCTGCAGGGTCCCAGTCAACATTTTTATTAATGACATGGATGGATTCACAGAATATACTGATCAAATTTGCTGAGAGGGTTGGATGACAAGATCAGGATTTAGAAAGATTTCAGCAGACTGAAGCGATGTCCCAGATTCAACATTTCCTTCTCCACAGGGAGAAGGAAGTCTCCAGCTGAACTTTGTAACAATTTGAATAGGGCAAGAAGCCTCCTGGCCAGAACTCAGGGGAGGGTGCGAATCCGGTGTGCAGACTCCACAGGTCAGGGAAGAACCAAGCCCTTTTGTTTTGCAGCTGGGAGGTGGGTAGCCTGTGGCAAGTTCTCAAGCCTGGCTCACCCACTGCCTGGAAACAGACTCAGAGCTGTTAGTGGGGGCATGGTGGGAGTGAGACTGGCCCCTCAGTTTGTGTGGAATCTGGGTGAGGCCTGTGACTGCCAGCTTTCCCCACTTCGCTGACAACCTGCATGATTCAGCAAAGGTGGCCATAATCCTCCTAGGTACACAACTCCATTGACCTGGGAACCTCACCCCATCCCCCACAGCAGCCGCAGCAAGACCTGCCCAAGGAGTATCTGAGCTCAGACACACCTAGCCCTGCCCCCACCTGATGGTCCTTCCCTACCCACCCTGGTAGCAGGAGACAAAGGGCATATAATCTTGGGAGTTAACGGGACCTGTCCACTGCTTGTTCCTCTCCATACTATCACAGTTGATGCTCTCTGGAAAGTGCCACCTCCCGGCAGGAGGCCAGTCAGCACAATAATAGAGCGTTAAACCATAAAGCTAAGAACCCTCACAGAGTCCATTGCACCCCCCATTGCCACCTCCACTGGAACAGGCGCTGATATCCACGGCTGAGAGACCATTGATGGTTCACATCACAGAACTCTGTGCAGACAACCCCCAGTACCAACCCAGAGCCAGGCAGACTTATTGGGTGACTAGAACCAGAAGAGAGATAACAATCACTGTAGTTCAGCTCACAGGAAGCCACATTTATAGGAAAAGTGGGAGAGTACTACATCGATGGAATACCCTGTGGGACAAAAAGAATCTGAACAACAGCCTTCAGCCCTAGACCTTCCCTCTGACAGAGGCTGCCCAAATGAGAAGGAACCAGAAAACCAACTCTGGTAATATGACAAAACAAGGCTCTTTAACACCCCCCAAAAAATCACGCTAGTTCACCAGCAATGGATCTAAACCAAGAAGAAATCCCTGATTTCCCTGAAAAAGAAATCAGGAGGTTAGTTATTAAGCTAATCGGCGAGTCACCAGAGAAAGGTGAAGCTCAATGCAAGGAAATCCAAAAAACGATACAAGAGGTGAAGGGAGAAATATTCAAGGAAATAGACAGCTTAAAGAGAAAACAATGAAAATGTAAGGAAACATTGGACACACTTATAGAAATGTAAAATGCTCTGGAAAGTCTCAGCGATAGAATTGAACAAGTAGAAGAAAGAAATTCAGAGCTTGAAGACAAGGTCTTCAAATTAACCCAATCCAACAAAGTCAAAGAAAAAAGAATAAGAAAATATGAATAAAGCCTCCAAGCAGTCTGGGATTATGTTAAATGACCAAACCTAAGAACAATCGGTGTTCCTGAGAAAGAAGAGAATTCTAAAAACTTGGAAAACATATTTGGGGGAATAATGGGGGAAAACTTCCCCAGCCTTGCTACAGACCTAGACATCCAAATACAGGAAGCACAAAGTACACCTGGGAAATTCATTGCAAAAAGATCATCACCTAGGCACATTTTTATCAGGTTATCCAAAGTTAAGATGAAGAAAAGAATCTTAAAAGCTGTGACACAGAAGCACCAGGTAACCTATAAAGGAAAACCTATTATATTAACAGCAAATTTCTCAGCAGAAACCCTACAAGCTAGAAGGGATCGGGGCCTTATCTTCAGCCTCCTCAAACAAAACAATTATCAGCCAAGAACTTTGTATCCAGCAAAACCAAGCATCATATATAAAGGAAAGATATAGTCTTTTTCAGACAAATGCTGAGAGAATTCACCACTACCAAGCCACCATTATAAGAACTGCTGCCCGGGCATGGCGGCTCATGCCTGTAATCCCAGCACTTTGGGAGGCTAAGGCGGGAGGATCACGAGGTCAGGAGATTGAGACCATCCTGGCTAACATGGTGAAACCCCATCTCTACTAAAAATACAAAAAATTAGTCAGGCTTGGTGGCAGGTGCCTGTAGTCCCAGCTACTCGGGAGGCTGAGGCAGGAGAATGTGAACCCAGGAGGCGGAGCTTGCAGTGAGCCGAGATCGCACCACTGTACTCCAGCCTGGGCGACAGAGTGAGACTCTGTCTCAAAAGAAAAAAATAAAAAAGAACCTCTAAAAGGAGCTCTAAATCTTGAAAGAAATAAATCCTGGAGACACATCAAAACAGAAACTCTATAAAGCATAAATCACACAGGACCTATGAGACAAAAATACAAGTTAAAAAGTAAAAACATAAAACAAAACAAAGTACACAGGCAACAAATAGCATGAAGAATGGAATGGTACCTCACATCTCAATACTAACATTGAATGTAAATGCCCTAAATGCTTCACTTGAAAGATACAGAACCACAGAATGGATAAGAACTCACCAATGAGTGAGTTCACCAGCAGAACTCACTATCTGCTGCCTTTAGGAGCCTCACCTAATACATAAGGACTCACATACACTTAAAGCAAAGGGGTGGGAAAAGGCATCTCTTGCAAATGGACACCAAAAGTGAGCAGGGGTAGCTATTCTTATATCAGACAAAACAAACTTTAAAGTAACAGCAGTTAAAAGAGGCAAAGAGGGACATTATATGATGGTAAAAGGCTTTGTCCAACAGGAGAATATCACAATCCTAAACATATATGCACCTAACACTGGAGCTCCCAAATGTATAAAACAATTACTAATAGACCTAAGAAATGAGATAGACAGCAACACAATAATAGTGGGGGACTTCAATACTCCACTGACAGCACTAGACATGTCATCAAGACAGAAAGTCAACAAAGAAACAATGGATTTAAACTATACCTTGGAATAAATGGACTTAACAGATATATACAGAACGTTTCATCCAACAACTGCAGAATACACATTCTATTCAACAGCACATGAAAATTTCTCCAAGATAGACAATATGATAGGACATAAAATGAGCCTCAATAAATTTAAGAAAATTGAAATTATATCAAACACTCTCTCAGACCACAGTGGAGTAAGACTGGAAATTAACTCCAAAAGGAACCTTCAAAACCATGCAAATACATGGAAATTAAATAACCTGCTCCTGAATGAGCATTGGGTCAAAAACGAAATCAAGATGGAAATTAAAAAACTCTTTAAACTAAATAACAATAATGACACAATCTATCTAAACCTCTGGGGTACAGCAAAGGCAGTGCTAAGAGGAAAGTTCATAGCCCTAAATGCCTACATCAAAAAGACTGAAAGAGGCTGGGCATGGTGGCTCACTCCTGTAATCCCAGCACTTTGGGAGGCGGAGGCGGGTGGATCATGGGGTCAGGAGATTGAGACCATCCTGGCTAACACGGTGAAACCCCGTCCCTACTAAAAATACAAAAAAATTACCCGGATGTGGTGGCGGGCGCCTGTAGTTCCAGCTACTCTGGAGGCTGAGGCAGGAGAATGGCGTGAACCCAGGAGGCAGAGCTTGCAGTGAGCTGAGATTGCACCACTGCACTCCAGCCTGGGCAACAAAAAAGAAAAAGAAAAAAAAAGACTGGAAGAGCACAAACTGACATTCTAAAGCCATACTTTAAGGAACTACAGAAACAAGAACAAACCAAACCCAAACCCGGGAGAAGAAAGGAAATAACCAAGATCAGAGCAGAACTAAATGAAATTGAAAGAACAACAAAAACAATACAAAAGATAAATGAAATAAAAATCTGGTTCTTTGAAAAGATAAATAAAATTGATAGACCATTAGCAAGATTAACCAAGAAAAGAAGAGAGAAAATCTGAATAGCCTCACTGAGAAACGAAACAGGAGATACCACACCTGAAATACAAAAGATTATTCAAGGCTACTATGAACACCTTTATGCACATAAACTAGAAAACCTAGAAGAGATGGATAAATTCCTGGAAAAATACAACCCTCCTAGCTTAAATCAGGAAGAATTAGATACCCTGAACAGAACAATAACAAGCAACGAGATTGAAATGGTAATTTTAAAATTACCAACCAAAAAAATTCCAGAACCAGATGGAGTCACAGCAGAATTATACCAGACATTCAAAGAAGAATTGTACCAATCCTTTTGACACTATTTCACAAGTTAAAGAAAGAAGGAACCCTCCTGAATTCATTTTATGAAGCCAGCATCACCCTAATACCAAAATCAGGAAAGGACATAACCAAAAAAGAAAACTATAGACCAATATCCTTGATGAACATAGATGCTAAAATTCTTTTTTTTTTTAGACGGAGTCTCGCTCTGTCACCCAGGCTGAATGGAGTGCAGTGGCACGATCTCGGCTCACTGCAAGCTCCGCCTCCTGGGTTCATGCCATTCTCCTGCCTCAGTCTCCTGAGTAGCTGGGACTACAGGCGCTTGCCATGCCCGGCTAATTTTTTGTATTTTTAGTAGAGACGGGGTTTCATCATGTTAACCAGGATGGTCTAGAACTCCTGACCTTGTGATCCACCTGCCTCGGCCCCCCAAAGTGCTGGGGTTACAGGAATGAGCCACCACACTGGGCTGATGCTAAAATTCTTAACAAAATACTACCTAACCAAATCCAAGAACATATCAAAAAGATAATCCACCATGATCAAGTGGTTTTATACCAGGGATGCAGGGATGGTTTAAAATATGCAAGCCAATAAATGTGATACACCACATAAACAGAATTAAAAACAAAATCACATGATCATCTCAATAGATGCAGAGAAAGCATTTGACAAAACCCAGCATCCCTTTATGATTAAAACCCTAAGCAAAATCAGAAAACAAGGGACATAACTTAATGTAATAAAAGCCATCTATGACAAACCCACAGCCAACATAATACTGAATTCATTTTATGAATTGAAAAGTTGGAAGCATTCCTTCTGAGAACGGGAACAATACAAGGATGCCCACTCTCATCACATCTCTTCAACATAGTACTGGAAGTCCTAGCCAGAGCAATCAGACAAGAGAAAGAAACAAAGGGCATCCAAATCGGTAAAGAGGAAGTCAAACTGTTATTGTTTGCTGATGATACCATAATTTACCTTGAAAATCCTAAAGACTCCTCCAGAAAGCTCCTGAACTGATAAAAGAATTCAGCAAAGTTTCTGGATACAAGATTAATGTACACAAATCAGTAGCTCTTATATACACTAACAGCGACCAAGCAGAGAATCAAATCAAGAACTCAAACCATTTTACAATAGCTGCAAAACAAACAAATACCTTAGGAATATACCTAACCAAGGAGTGAAAAAGCCTCTACAAGGAAAACAACAAAACACTGTTGAAAGAAATCATAAACAACACAAACAAATGGAAACACATCCCCTGTTCATGGATGGGTAGAATGAATATTGTGAAAATGACCATACTTCCAAAAGCAATCTACAAATTCCATGCAATCCCAATCAAAATTCTTTTCAGAATTAGAAAAAAAAATTCTAAAATTCATATGGAGCCAAAAAAAGAGCCCTCATGGTCAAAGCAAAAAGAACAAATCTGGGGGCGTCACATTACCTGATTTCAAACTATACTATAAGGCCATAGTCACCAAAACAGTGTGGTGGTGGTATAAAAATAGGCACATAGACCAATGGAACAGAATAGAGAACCCAGAAATAAACCCAAATACTTACAGCCAACTGATCTTCAACAAAGCATAAAGTTGGGGAAAGGACACCCTTTTCACCAAATGGTGCTGGGATAATTGACTAGCCACATGTCGGGGAATGAAACTGGATCCTCATCTCTCACCTTATAGAAATAGCAACTCAAGATGGATTAAGGACTTAAATCTAAGACCTGAAACTATAAAAACTCTAGAAGATAACATTGGAAAAACCCTTCTAGAGATTGGCTTAAGCAAGGATTTCATGACCAAGAACTGAAAAGCAAATGTAACAAAAACAAATGTAAGTAGTGGGGACCTAATTAAACTAAAGAGCTTTTGCACAGCAAAAGGAACAATCAGCAGAGTAAACGGACAACCCACAGAGTAGGAGAAAATCTTCATAATCTATACATCTAACAAAGGACTAATATCCAGAATCTACAACAAACTCAAACAAATCAGCAAGAAAAAAAAAACAAACAATCCCATCAAAAAGTGGGCTAAGGACATGAATAGACAATTCTCAAATGAAGATATACAAATGGCCAACAGACATATGAAAAAAGACTCAACATCACTAATGATCAGGGAAATACAAGTTAAAACCACAATGCGATCCTATCTTACTCCTGCAAGAATGGCCATAATAAAAAAATAATAAAACAGTAGATGTTGGCGTGGGTGTGGTGATCAGGGAACACTTCTACACTGCTGGTGGGAATGTAAACTAGTACAGCGGCTATGGAAAACAGTGTGATGGAAAACAGTGTGGAGATTCCTTAAAAAACTAAAAGTAGAACTACCATTTGATCCAGCAATCCCACTACTGGGTATCTACTCAGAGGTAAAGAGGTCATGATATGAAAAAGATATTTGCACATGCATGTTTATAGCAGCACAATTCAAAACTACAAAATCGTGGAACCAACCCAAATGCCCATCAACCAACGAGTGGATAAAGAAACTATGGTAAATTTATACGATGGAATACCACTCAGCCATAAAAAGGAATGAATTCACAGCATTTGCAGTGACCTGGATGAAATCGGAGATTATTATTCTAAGAGAATTAACTCAGGAATGGAAAACTACACATCATATGTTCTCAATGACATGTAGAAGCTAAGCTATGAGGACGCAAAGGCGTAAGAATGATACAATGGACTTTGGGGACTTGGGAGAAAGCGTGGGAAGAGGGTGAGGGATAAGACTACAAATAAGGTGCAGTGTATACTGCTTGGGTGATGGATGCACCAAATCACCACTAACGAACTTACTTATGTAACCAAATACCACCTGTACCCCAATAATTTATGGAAAAATAAATATAATTTATTTTTTTAAATTAAAATTCCATAAATTAAATTATGCAATTATGAATTATAGAATTATAATTCCATAAGTTAAAAATAATTTATGGAAAATAAAAATAATAAAAAAAGAGATGGGGGCCAGACCATGATGTGATCTGGAGCCATTTTGTAGGAGGGACAACAGCTGAAGGATGTCTAGCCCAGAGATAAGAGGTCTTGGAGTCACGCCACCTCTTTTTAATTATTTACAGGCTGGTAAAGTAGAAGGGGAATTAGATATGTTTTGATGGTCTCAAAGAGGAAAACTCACAACCATGGGTGAAAGTTGCAGCTTCCACCTAAATTACAAAATTTAGGAAACCTTTCCAATGACTAAGGAAGCAGGAATACCTAATGGTAAGAGCATAGGCTTTGGAGCTAGATCTTGATTTGAATTTCCAACATGCTACTGAGTAGCTGTGACTTTGAGAGATTTATCCTTTTGTTTTCATGAGGATTAATTGGGATATTAAA
Organism: Theropithecus gelada; assembly: GCF_003255815.1. Classification (NCBI taxonomy): domain Eukaryota; kingdom Metazoa; phylum Chordata; class Mammalia; order Primates; family Cercopithecidae; genus Theropithecus; species Theropithecus gelada. Next base: position 14,194,446 of record NC_037668.1, on the reverse strand, counting down.
GAATCTAGCATATGGTCTACTACTCGTAGAGACTCAATATGTGATAGCTATTTTTATGATGCTTGTTGCTATAGTTGCTTAAAAGTTCAGTGAGTAGCCTCAGGTGGAAGTGGGTTTGAGCATAGCTGGAACGATGGAGAGAGGATTTTATGTGTCTTATGTGGTGTGATGTGTTGGTTAGGTTAGTAGGGCCTGTTTCATTCTGAGACTTGACATCTTTTGGACAAAGTGAAGTGTTTAGGCCAGCATATGAAGGAACATGGGGTATGCCTCATACCTACATTTTCTTTCAGGTTTGTTTTCAGAACAGCTGGATTTTGTGATTCACAATGTCAAAGAAGTTAGTTTCTTTCTAACTATGTACATTTAGAGCCTGACCTATGGGGCAGATATAAAGTTATTCATAATCTTAAAATAGTTCCTTTTTATTGAGGCCGAGTTATAGGCTGCTCAGTGTGCTAATCATCTTCCATATACCTTTATGGTACCATTTTTATAATAATGATATAGGAATACTGCATAATATATATTATGTAATACATAGATAACATTTTAATATAATGACATGGGAATATTATACAATAAACATCACAGGAACATTGAGCAGGAGGCAATTAATTCTAACTGGAGGACTAGGAAAGGCTTCTTGGGGAAAGTGGCATTTGAGTTGGACCTTCAAGGATGAGTAAGGCTTTAATTGATGGGAATGGGGGTGGGGGCAAAGCCTTCTGGACTGGGGAATGGTTAAACAAAGGCACAGAAGTAATTAGCAGAGATAATGATCCAACTTCCCAGGGCTAAGTCTGTCCTTTTTTTTTTTTTTTTTAAATGGATGCCTTCATCATTACTGTCACTGATGACAGAATGTTAATATGAAATTGTAGGAACGATTTTGCAGCCATCGACTGGTTGCTGTTGTCCCTATGCTGAGGTCATTTATGTTTTATTATTAAAATAATGAAATGTCCACAGCACGTGTGCAGAGCCCTGAGTGCTGAGGCACGTGACACAGGGTGATTGACTCAGGGAGGGCATTTCAGGCAACGAGAGCTGCACTGCAGGAAAGGAAGTGTCAGACGTCACGCTGAGGGAGACCTCCTCCGGCTGCCTGGAAGAGGCTTTTTTGGCTTTGAAAAGGCCATTTCTGGCTGAATTAAATCCACTACCTGGAAGAGGCCCTTGGTATAGGAATACATCAATCAGGCTGGGAGACCCTTCACAGTTGTTTTCACTCACTCCTTTATACACTGGACAAGGCCTGGGAAGATGAGAGTGACCGGGGATCAATAGCTGGTCAAAGGGAAGCAAGATCCAAGGTTAGGGTGGTTTTCCCATGGCTGGACGGAAAAAAAAAAAAAAAAAAAAAAAAGGAACATCCCCTCCACCTGTCCAGACTTAGAGCAGGGCAGTGCTTGGGGAGCTGCTGCAGCCCAAGTTTAGCCCAAGTTGCCAAGTTTAGCAGAAATCGTCTATCAGTGACCAGGGGACAGGGTTAGTGGTGGCTCTAGAATTTCCATACTGGGGTAGCACTTAGGGACAAGAATCAGATTGGAGGGTGCTGTGGTCTGAATGTTTGTGTCCTCCCCAAATTCATGTTGAAATCTAATCACCAATGTGCTGGTGTGAGGAGCTGGGGCTTTGGGAGATGATTAGGTCATGAAGATGGAGCCCTCCTGAACTGGATTCATATTCATATTCTTATGAAAGAGGCCCTGGAGAGTTGCCTTGGACTGCCTGCCATGTGAGAACACAGTGAGAACACAGTCACCAGACACTGAATCTCCTGGTGCCTTGATGTTGGACCTCAGCCTCCAGAACTGTGAGAAATTAATTTTTGTTGTGTATAAGCCATGCAATCAATGGCATTTTGTTATAGCAGCCCGAAAAGACAAAGACAGAGTGGGTGTTAGGATTCTTGTCTTGAAGCTGCTTTTGCATACATAGCAAGCACTCTGTTTTTACTTAGATTGAATAGCATAGATCAATCAACAAAGCAGTACTTTAAAAATAAACTTTTAGGCTGGGTGCGGTGGCTCACGCCTGTAATCTCATCATTTTGGGAGGCTGAGGCGGGCGGATCACCTGAGGTCAGGAGTTCGAGACCAGCCTGGCCAACATACTGAAACCTTGTCTCTACTAAAATATATAAAAATTAGCCAGGCATGGTGGTGCACACCTGTAGTCCCAGCAGGAGGCTGAAGCAGGAGAATCGCTTGAACCCGGCGGGTGGAGGTTTCAGTGAGCCGAGATTGTGCCACTGCACTCCAGCCTGGGCGACAGAGCAAGACTCTGTGTCAAAAAACAAAACAACAACAAAAAACTTTTATTCACATTTTATGTAAGGTTTAGAAAAATGGCAGTTGTCCACATTGGTGGGAGAAGTGCTGATGGAGATGAAGAGTATTGAACTTCAAGCTATTCCTCAGCAGTTGGACCATGTAGAACCTGGGGCAGAGAATTGATGCCTGGGATTATTCCTGGGCTTTAGCCTCATCCTGAAATGTGACTCAGGAACAGGCATCTAGTGTTCCTGGTGCAGAAAATGTTTAGTCCTCTCTGGAGAACTGGGAAACTAGAATAAAGTTTAATCAGAAGCCCAATTCAAGAGGAGCTACAACTCAGGGAACAATGCAGGAGCCCAGGAGTCAGCCCCACTCTATCTAAGGCAGAGTGTTGGTTCTGTTCCTTCACTCAGCATTTACTAAGCACCTACCTTTTGCTAGACATGAGGCACTGTACACGGGGCAAAGATAGATTAGTTAAGATCCTGACCTCAAAGACCTGCAGGTATATGGAGAGAGTGATCAAAATTAAGTACCAGATTGGGGTGGGAAGAGTAATAATAACAGCAACCATTTACTGAGTACTTACTATGTTTCAGGTCTGGTACTAAGCTCTTTATACATATTATCTCACTCCTCATAGTAACCCCAAGAGGTAGATATTTATTTTTCCCATTTTGCTGAAAGATAATATGACATGTTCGACGTCACATAGCTGGACTCTAAAGCCTGTGCTTGTGCAAATACATGCTCAGCCTCTCAGGATGGATCTGAGAAATGGAGCAGGGCTAAAAAGGAGGGAAATGGTTAATTGAGGGGCTGGAATATAGTATTCAGAGGCAGGAGTTGGCTGTCCTCTTTAACTGATGCTAACTGATACATATTTTTCATACCATTCTTAACCCCCTAAGAGTTAATTCTGATAAAGACAGGTGAAAGCTTGGGCACTGTAGCGATGAAAATGAAAGTAGGGGAGGGGGAAGCCAGTGATGGTGAGAAGATGTAGGAGGAAAAAAAAAAAAGGGCAGATGTGTTTGAGACACGCAATTTTGCTAGACGTACAGTTTGTCAAGGTCTGGCCATGGCTATAGATAAGACTTATCCAGCAATTGAGGAGAATTTGAGAAGTAAGCCAGCTGAAATGGGTGTCACTGTGCTTCTTAGCCTGGCCAAGCTGGAGCCATTCCATTTGTGGAAGAAGGGAAAGCTCTAGAGAATTCTCAGTGGATTTGGGCATTCATTAGCTCTATGAAGAATGGTGTTAACTAAAGGGAAACAATTGTGCAGGTCACACAGTCTGGACTTCAATGCCAGATTTATTAAATAATTAACTGTGACTTTCACTCAGTGAGCATCTGCTAGTTGAATTGTTTATTGGAAGGCACAGTCCTTGCCCTCAAGCGGCCTGTCTCTGAGATGGTAGGAAGGTAGGGGAGAGGGGAATGGGGATAACCAGTCTTTCTGCTTTGGCTAAAGGATGTAAGAAATGAGATAAAAATGAGCCACAGCATTAAACTACCCAAACAAAATAATGATATGGCAATTTGACTTATTTCTCAACCTTACATCTGTTTATGTTTCTATTTTTGGAGGATTCTCCCTCCATTCACATCACTTGGACATACTGATCACTTTCCAGGCATCTCAGCTCAGCAACACCCAGAGTGTATGTCATAAGATCTGTGGGTCTGAGGAAATGGCAACACACGCAACAAAGGACTAAAATGTTCCAGGCTGCTTGGCAAAGAAAGGTCAGCCCATGACCGAATGGGACATAACATCGTTGGCAACAACTCTGAAAACCCTTAGTGATCAGCAAATGAAGAAGGTGTCTGTGATGACTATGCTGTTTCCAACAGTCCCAATGTCAAATAATCAAGGACTTTTTGCTGAGTTTTCTTTCTTTTGATGTAATTTCATTGTTTAAAAAGATAGTTCTTTAAATACGTAACTGAATGTATCTTATTTATTTTGCCTTAATTATATTTTGCCTTAATTATTTTCCCTTAATTATATTTGCCTTTCATAAATTAACATATATGAAAAGAAAAAAAACCCTTCCATATGGTGAGACCATGCATCCAGTCTTTGGTTTTGGAAAATTTGGTTATGAGAGAGTTAGGAAATCAAAACCGTTTTAATTTGCACCTAGAAGAGGCAGCTTCTTGTCAGCAATGTAGTTTAAGGGAGAGTAGAAGTTAGAAATGGGATCTAGGAGTTTTGACACAGTGGCTTCCCGGAGCAAGCTCTGGGGTTACAGTCAGGTCGAGAGAAGTTGGAAAGGGACCTAACAAATATCCGTGGAGCCTCTCCCTTGTGCCTGGCTCTGGCCAGGTGCTTCCCATGCAACTTCATTTGATCCTCACTTTTGCCCTCTGAGGTGGGCATTATTAATCCGAGTTATCAATAAGGACGCTGAGGCCCGCTATTAGTACCCTTTGAAAACAACAAACAGTGGATTTCAAAAGTTCAAAATTTCTCTTATACAAAGCATACCTATTTAAAAAATACATTTTTCTAGTGAAAAAAAAAAAGAAGTCAGGGAAAGGTTAGCTTGCTTAGAAGAGATAAGCCCTCATTCTCTGCTCACACCACCGTTCTCACTCTTTCCCCAGTAAATCCACAGGTGATATGTCATTGGCTTCATGAGAGCTTTGGAGATGATCTTCCATTTGCACCTTCTTCACACCATAAAGGGAGCTTTGAATCTCCCCCACAGTTCCCATATCTTGCGTGTGAGTTATTTGAGATAACTCTCTAGACTTAGCCTGATAAATCTTTCCTGGAAGCTTCTGCTTTGACTCAAGAGGAACTAAATAAAAGCTTTCAGAGTGCCATTGTGTACTATCCATGCTGTTTCAGAGGAATCCCAAGTGGAGGATGCAATATATTGTTTTAATTACAAAGGGATAATAGTCCTTTGTAAGGAGTTATTTGTAATGAGCTTTGTAAAGGAGTTTTACCATGAAGAAATGAGTCTCACATAATGAGCAATAAAAGCTACTGTGATTATTATTATTGGTTTTATTCAGGGCCAGACCTCAGTGAGATTGAAACAGAGGCTGACTTTTACCTGAGTACCATTCTTCCCTGTCCCATACATCTGTTCTTCTCTGGGCATCATTGCTTTCCTCCCTTTTCATCATTCTCAGCCCCCGGAGGAGCCTAGTCCTTTCCACGAGGAGAAAAGCCTGGGTTAAATGCATTGATATAAAAGTAATAGAGATGTAATGTGTTACTTTTCCCAGAGGTATTTACATTTTAAAACTTTGGCCTCAAGAGGGCTATACTTAATTCAAAGGAACAAGTCTCCAGTGGCGGAAATGCAACCCTTATGGAAGGAGGAGTTTCAAGAGAGACTTTTTGAGATGAGACTAAGAAGATAGAGAAGGAAGAGGAGAAATATTAATATCTTCTCACCCATGTTCATTGCAAAAGGATAATGGCCTAAAACACAGCATTTGGGTAGGATGAAATCAGTTCTCCCACTTCCCGATACAACGTCTATGGACGTGCCTGCTGGCTTTCCTCTACAGAGGGAGGGCCCTGGTTTCATTTATTGCTTTCTAAATCAAATGACTCCTTTGGGAAATGGCATAGCTCAAATCAGTTCAATTCAACTTGTGGAGATGTAAATTCACCATAAAGTGGTGATACAAATATAAAACATGGCCCTTGCCTTCAGGGAGCTATAATCCCCTTGAGAGATGCCGACGATTCTTCTCCACGATGCAGTAAGATAATAGTGTAAGACAGTGCATTATGGAGGACTATGTACAACTGTAAAATAATTTTTTATCCATTCCTTCTGCCCCTTGCAGCAATATCTATAATATACTATATAGGTATATTATACTATATAGGAGTATATCTATAATATTATACTATATAGGAGTATATCTATAATATACTATATAGGAGATTTGAGCCTCTACTTGTTACCAATTTGCTGAGAGACAAATGCATTTACAGGTTAAGTATCCCTTATTTGAAGTGCTTGTGACCAAAAGTGCTTTGGATTTCAGGTCTTTTTGAATTTTGAAATGTTTGCATTATACTTACCAGTTAAGCATCCCTAATCTGAAAATTCAAAGTCTGAAATGCTCCAGTGAGCATTTTCCTGAAGCACCATGTTGACAATCATAAAGTTTTAGATTTTGGAACATTTGGAGTTTCAGTTTTGGATTAGGATTATTCAATCTGTACTAAGCAGTTTGTGGTGTTTCTTTCTCCACAGCAAACCAACTTAACATCACCAATAATTCTTTCTCTTCCATGGAAAGCCACAGGCATCCCTAAAGGGAAATTGGTTGTATCCCTCTCTACTTCCAGTTCCCTCTCTCTCTCTTACTGACCCAGGTTATGACCTGTTCTTTTCCTTGGCCTGGTCCTTCTTTTCAGATCACTGTGAATTGGACATTTTAATTGGACTGTCTCTGAGTTTCAGGCGCTATTTTAGCCCTGAATGATTTCTCTTCCCCAGTTACTCCATACTCCCTGCTGCAGCTGCTTCTGTTCCCTTGCCCGATCTAAGCTCTATGAGGAGAGGCAGTCAGAGCTGGGCCCCTGTTTTCTCTGGAGGGGAAGTTAGGCAGTGTGACCCTACTTTGCAAGAACAGCAGCCGCTGCCGCCTATTCTTTATTTAGATCAATGCATGGGTATTGAGTGATTGGGTGAGCCCCTGGAGAGTCCCGAGATTCTAAAAACATTTTACACCATGCAGTTTCTCCATGAGATACTAAGGAAGTCAATAAATCTTCCCATATCACCCTGGAGGGATAACATGAAGTAAATATATATAAAACGAAGATTTTCAGCTATTTAGTTCCCAGGATGTTAACCAATCACAGATAAGTTTAAAAAAAGAAATTCTTAAGTGTAGAGGGTATGTGGAACTTTGTACAAAGGCAGTATTGATAGTCAAAACAAGTAAGAACTGTGCATTTGAGGCATCCACTTGAATCAATCGAGGTAACCCATCTCGTGGAAACATGGTTTTTCTGATACAGCTGAGATGTTTGCCATCCTTTTAGAGCTGAGTTTCTCAAAATATGGTTTCTAGACTACCTGCATCAGAGTCACCTAGGGAGCTAGTTAAAAATATAGATTTCTGGGATGGGGCCAAATTTGGATGCTTTCAGCTACAAATAAGAGAAAACTCAACTGATAGTGGCTACAGGAACTGATTAATTCAGAGACTCAACCTCTCCAAAGACACCTCTGCTATGATTTCAAGATATCCCCCAAAGTTCATGTGTTGGACACTTAATCCCCAATGCAACAATGTTTAGAGGTGGAACCTTTAAGAGGTGACTAGGTCAAGAGGGCTCTGCCCTCATGAATGGATTTTTGTCATTATTGTAGGAGTGGGTTTGTTATTGAGAGAGCGGGTTGTTATAAAAGCGAGTTCAGCCCTCTCTTGCTCTCTCTTGCATTGTCAGATGCTGGCCCCTTGATCTTAGACTTCTCAGTCTCCAGAACTATGAGAAATAAATTTCTGTCCATTATAAATTGCTCAGACTGTAGGATTCTGTTATAGCAGCACATAATGAACTAAGACACAAAATTGGTACCAAGCAGTGGGGCTGTTGCTATAACAAATACCTGAAAATGTCAAAGTGACTTTGGAACTGAGTAATGGGCAGAGGCTGGAAGAATTTGGAGGAACAGGCTAGAAAAAGCCTATATTGTCATACATTGAGCATTAAGGGTGATTCTGGTGGGAGCTATGAAGAAGACAAGAGCTGTAGGGAGAGCCTGTCTTCTTAGGGATTACTTAAGTGGTCATGATCTGAAAGTTGGTAGAAATATGGACAGTAAAGGCCATTTTGATGAGGTCTCAGACAGAAATGAGAGACAAGTTATTGGAAACTGGAGTAAAGGTCATCCTTGTTACAGAATGACAAAGAATTTGGCTGAATTGTATCCATGCCCAAGGGCTTTATGGAAGGCAGAATTTAAGAGCAATAAACTAGGATATCTTACAGAAGAAGTATCTAAGCACCAAAGCATCAAAGGTGCTGCATAGCTTCTTTTGGCCCCTTGCAGTAAAATGAAAAATGAGACAAACAGTTTAAAGATGGAATTTATGATCAGAAAGGAGGCAGAATATAAAAATTTTTTTAAAAATTTCTATCCATGTAAAGAATAAAGAAGCATGTTTATGAGAGGACACCAAGGATGCAGACAAGCAACTATTTGATAAGGAGATGATTACGGATGGAAGGAATCCAGATGCTATTCATTGAGACAATGGGAGAATGACCCCAAAGGTATTTCAGAGATCTCCAAGGCTGTCTCTTCCATCACAGGCCCAAAACTCTAAGAGGGCAGAATGATTTGCGGGGATGAGCCTTGAGTGCCCTCGATGAACTCTCTGCTCAGGGTTGCCTTGGGATTCTGCTCCCCACATTCTGGCACAGTGCTCCTTGGCCACTCTAGCCTTGGTCAATGTAGGCCCAGATGTGGCTCGTGCTCCAGCTCCAGAGAGCACAAGCCGTAAGCCTTGGTGGTGCCCATGTGGTGCTAACTCTGCAGACACAAAGAGTGCATCAGCTGTGGGGCCATGGCAGCCTCCACTGAGATTTCAAAGGATGTTGTGGACAGCCTGGGGACTCAGGCAGAAACTTGCTGCAGGAGTGAAGCTGCCACAGAGAATCCCTATCTAGGCAATGACTAGTGAAGCCATGGGAACGAGGCCACCACAGAAAACCCCCACTGTGGAAATACTTACTGGAGCTGAGGGAACAAGACTACCACCAAGACTCCAAAATTGGTGTCTCCATTCATTTTGTGCTGCTATAACAGAATATCACTGCTTGGGTGCTTTGGTGTAACCGAGGCTGGGATTGCCACAGGCACCAGACTCCAACTTGAGAGAGATGAAGCTTGGCTGAGCCCAGCAAAGTTGAGGGGGCAGGGCTGCCTGGGGTCATGGGGGCTTAACCTCCACCCCAGTGTGCCCAGGATTCAGGATTTGCAGTCAAAGGAGATTATTCTCCAGCTTTAAGACTTACTGTTGTTTTCCCTGTTGGGTTTTAGAGTTAGTTAGGACCAGTTACTCCTTGCTTCTTGCCTATTTCTCCCTTTTGGAATAGGAATGTCTATTATATGCTTGTCCCACCATTGTATATTGGAAGTAGATAATACGTTTAATTTTACAGGCTCACAGCTGGAAGAATTTGCTCTGGGATGAATTGTGCCTTCAGTCTCACTGATAATCAGTTTAGATGAAACTCTGGACTTTGGACTTTTGAGCTGATGCTGGAATGAGTTAAGACTTTGGGGATATTGGGATGAAATAAATGTATTTTGCATGTAAAGAAGGACATGAATTTTGGGGCTTGGGGGAAGAATGCTATGGTTCAAATCTGTCCCCCAAAGTTCATATGTTAGAAACTTAATCCCCAATGCAACAGTGTTGGGAGGTGGGACTTTTGAGAGGTGGGACTTTTAAAAGGTGATTAGGTCATGAGGGCTCTGCCCTTACACATGAATTTATATCATTACTGTGGGAGTGGGTTTGTTATGGAGAGGATGGGTGGTTATATTAAAAGTGGGTTAACCCTCTCTTGTTCTCTCTCACTTTCTCTTGCCCTTCTGCCTTCTGCTATGGGATAACACTGCAAGAAGGTCCATGCCTGATGCCGCCCTCTTGATCTTAGACTTCTCAGCCTCAGAATTGTGAGAAATAAATTTCTGTTCCTTATACATTACCCAGGAATTGATATTCTGTTACAGCAGCACAAAATGAACTGAGACACCATTCTTTCCTTCTTCCCTTATGTCAGATTTGTCCTCAGGCTGGTTCCCCTCATGGTTGGAAGACGGCTGCCATATCTCCCAAATATAGCACAATAATGGCCAGCAGAGGGAGAGACATTTATGTGATTGATGAACCCTTTTCCAGGGCTGGCTCCATGGGCAGAGACATGTGCAGTCACATAGGACCCTGCGCTCAGAAGAACCCTTTCCTTGGCTTAGTACGCTGATCTGACCATCTTGAAATTATTCCTAATTTTATCTTTGAACTTTTGTTTGATAAGTGGAATCTGATGGGAAAACGGAGCAGGTCCATGAGCAGACAGGAATATGTGTCTCTGCCCTTCTGTTACCCTATTTACATATAACATCTGCAATGTCCCATGAGCACAGAATGTGTGGGAAGTTCAGCAAGACTCAACACAAGTACATGTTGTGGCGAGGGGGAAATGTTTTTCTTTCTATCCTTCATAGTTTTTAGATGAGAAAGACTCCTGTAAAAAGAAAAAAAAAAAAGACAGAATAATAAGAGAAAAAGAAACAGAAGTTTAGTAACCTGTATACCTCATGTATATCTCTGGGAGATACCCAGAGAAATGAGTTAATCTCAGAACAGACTTAAATACCATTATCTGTTAAAACAAAGAAAGGTGTGGGAAAGCCTGGTTATGAGGAGATGCCCAGGAGAAGCATGGGAAACAAGGGTAAGATTGGTTATGCTGATTAAAGTCAATGTCTTCTCCATTGATAAGTCTCTTGTGATTTAGTCAGCGTTCTCTTCCTTATACTGAGAGAAAGACACCCTTACAAATGGAGGGTTATAGGTATAAATTTCCCTTACAAAATGGTAACTTCTGTTCTGTTTTCAGAATTTCTCCTGTGTCTGAAGTTTCTCAAAATAATCAGCTCAAAATAATCCTTATGCCAAAAAGGCATATTTGGGGGTAGATACTCTTTTCTGCCATAGTCATATTTTGGGGTGCATATTATGTTCCCCATAGTCGTATTTTGGGGTGACATATTCTGGTCTCCTACAGTCATATATTGGGGTGGCATATGCTGGTTTCCCACAAGGGTTCCCCTTTGTTTTTCATTTATTTTCAGAGCATCCTTAGGACAAACTGCGCACACTCTGAGAAACACTTCTTCTTTGGAAGGTAGGTTTATCAAGACAGAATTTAGTGGGTATATTTTTCTTTTGTAGATACTATGTCCAAAGTTGGGATAGGACACACTAGAATAACAGAGGACTGTTCGTGTTGGTGTGGGCCCACCTACCGGGCCGTCTTGGAGAGCTGAGTCTCAGAACAGTTAGTATGTGTTTCTGCTAACGATCATCTTTCTCTATTAAAATACAACTCTATTAGAATAACTGTATAACTTTTTAGCTAATGTCCTAGTCAACTAGTCTAACATCTCCAATCCTACTCATGTTTCAGAAGTTTCGATATCCCTCTTGCCCTCCACTCACAATTACTGAACTCTTTCCTGTAGCTCCTTCAGTTATTAATATTAAGTTTGCAAAGACAATAAAAATAAACAGACGATGATGGAATTTATGGGAAAGGGTCACTAATCTGACTTTCTTGCTATGTGGGTAAGAAACTGAGTCCCAGAAAAGGAAGTGAGTTAAATAAGATTATACTGCAAGTTAGGACCAGTATTCAGGCTAGAATTCAGATGCTTCATGTTCCTCTCTGCCTGAAGGTCTAACCTCTATGTGTGTCATTCTACATGGCCCCTTTCTCCAAACTCCTTCCTCCTACCAGCCTCGGACCTGAATTTCAAAGCATCAGTTTAGTAAATACAAGTCAGGGCAATGTGACTTGGTTTAATTTCCTTAACCTCTGTTTTTCTTCCTTCCTTTGACAATGTTTTAAACCTCAAAATCATTTCCACACCCTCTTTTTTGTTTCCTTTCTTTCATTCCTCCTCTGCACTTAGTCCCCAATCTCCTACTCTGTCATTTATGGCTACCACTCTTCTTCTGTAACATTTCTTGGTGAAGCAGTATAATAATAATAATAATAATAATAAACCCAACTATTATCTTCATAGCTGGCATCAGAATTCCTATTAGGGAAGAAGCTATCTGTTAAGGACACAGACTTTTTAATATTGAATTTTAAGCTGTTTCCATTGCTTCTGGGTAAAAGCTCCCTTCTTCATTTTTCTCAAAATGTCAGCAAAGGCCATGTAAAATTTGTGGTGTGTGTGTGTGTCTATGTATGCGTGTATAAGTAAATCAAGGAAAGAGATTGAGTTTCAAGGGAGTCTCACTCAAAGGACTGGGTAAGAAGAGGGCTACACACACTGAAAGGTGAGATCACTAACAACAGAACTAATTCCAGAACCGGAGGAGGCCACAAAAATGTAACTGCTCTGAGAGAATGCAGACATCTTGGGGAGGGCATTGAACTTTCCACAGGATGTGGAATGGAGATTCGAGCCAATCTTATCTGGATCTCAAGTGGCAGGATGCCTGAAGCTGACATTTGGGTTATGTTAGATTTTTATTTTATTTATAATATCACATCCATTTTCTTGACCCTTCATAATCTTGCCTCACCCTACGAAGCAAGGCTATAGACAGACTCCCTCTGCTCTGGCTAGGCTAATATTGGTGTAAGCTCAAGAGCACATCACGTTGGCTTGGCGCTCCCACCTTGACTCAATCTCTCTGGATATTGGATTTTAAATGCCTTTCCCACCCCACTATTCAGACTTATCCCTTAGCGTCTTGCTCAAGTTCCCCTGTGAGTTTGCTCACACTCTCTCTGCTTCTGGCTGCTTACTACTCTTATACTTGATACTCATGAGGTCTACTCTTGATTAACATGCTGTTTTGCACACGTAGACCCATTACTGGTTCAGATCTGCTTGGTTTTCAACCTTACTGTGATGTGGGCTCAGTAAGGCCAGGATCTATCTTGTTCCTCTGAACTCCACAGCACCTAGGTAGGTGCTTTGTATTAACATTAAATACTGACAGCCTACTTTAACCTTCCTCCTTGGAGCAATCCATGCACCAGACCCTTTGTCTGTTCTGCTACCTTTAGTCTCAGTTTTGTCCCTACTGTCAGCAGCAAGAATCCTTTTTCTTTTAGGACTGTTGAATCCTCTGATCAGTCCCACTCTCAAATCAAACTCCTTTGCAGATGTCCTGATACCCACGAGCTAAGGCGACTGTCAGCTCCTCACAGTTCACATCCCATGACTCATGAACCCCAAGCTTGTCCTTGTTGAGTGGGTAGGACAACCGCCTTTGGAAAGCCCTCTGCCACAGCTTATAATAGGTGCTTCTCTTTGATGGGTAAATTCTGTGTCATAACCACAGCAAAAAATACACTCAATACTCCACCCAGAATACATTACACACACACATACACACACACACAACCGAAACACAAGTTTTATAAAACAATGCTCACCTTTACTTTGTGCAGTGAAAACTATTTTCATTTCCCTTTTAGTAAAAAAATGGTGATTTCAGCTCACTAAATTGATTTCATGTCTCACTAATGAACTGTGATTTGTTGTGTTTGAAAAAGTGTTCTAGAGGATCAAAGGACAGTTAGCAGGGGAAGAGAGGGCCATTCTCAAGCCCTTAAATGGTGACTCCTGGAGGGGTTGGTGGTTCTTGGAGATCATTCCCCCTGCAGGCTCCCTTCGTCCTGCAAGTTCATCTGAAGTTAAAAATCAGCACAAGAGACACACTGATCTGGAGTTTACCCCTGGGTCATCTCGCTAGTCTCTGTGTATGGGCTGGGTGAGCAGCTTCCTGTAGAGTGACATCTGAGGAAGGGCATGAGGTTGTCTAGTGGGGGCTCGACACTGTCAGCTCTGCAGACACATAGGACAGTATTACGGTGGTGTTTTACACACATGCGTTGAATAAATAATTGAAGAGTGATGATCTTCTGTTTCTGTAATTTTCTGTTGGTGGCTACTGACAAGGGAAAGGCACTGCGGGGTGGGGGGTGGGCATTGGGTATGATGGGAAAGTAAAAGGGACGAACAAATTCTTACTGCCAGTGACCTTGGATGGGAAAGCCTTGAAACAGGTGGAAGGTGGCTGGGGCATTCCCTGGGGCTCCCTCTGAGTCCAGAAGCAAGTGCTGTCAGTGAGGGTAAAGGACACATACAGCCTCTTCATGGCCTTTGTCTGTGGAGACATTTGCAGAGACTCATCTCTGAAGTCTCTGCAAATGCAGGGTGGTTTTGGTTTACTAATTTTGCAAGTAGAATACTTGGAGCTGGGCAGAGGAAAGGCTGTAGCAGGGCAGGAGGGCTGAGAGACACCCTGAAGAGATTATGCTGGCTGTGGCATGTTATCAGAGATGGCGCACACAGAAGAAGAGGTGGTGAGGAAGCGTTAAAAGTGAACAAGGTGCTACTGACGTGCTCCGGGCTAGCCCTCTTTCTGCCGGTCATGGTCACAAAAAGCAGACCAGTGTCTCCCTTCCTCCCTCTCCCCAGTCCTAACCTCCCTTCCTCCAGGGGGAGGATGTCCTGTTCTCTACCCGGCACCTTCCTGGGAGGCAGGGTGGCCAGAGCACAGGGCTCTGCTGGTCCTGCAGGGTACAAGGGATCTTCCACGCTGCCTCCGTCTTGGGAAGGAGAAGCAGCAATGCTGTGTCTCAGCTACTAGCTGCAGGGAGAGTCTTTGCCCTGCCTACCCCTCCTTATAGTGTTGGCAGTGTGGGCAGCCCTGTGCTGTATGATCTTGGGTGAGTTATTTTAATTCTTTCACTTAAGGATTCGTACCCATCCAATGGGGCTTGGCAATACCACATGTATGTATATTTGTATAGTTCCTGTGAAGATTAAAATAAGATTCATTTCTATAAAGTCATGGTGCATGTTTGCTCAATTAATTAATTCCACAAATATTTAATGACTACCTGTTATGTATCATTCACCATTCTAGGTGCTGGTGAGACAGCGGTGAGTAGTAATTCCTTGCTCTGGCAGAGCTTATATTCTAAATGAGGGAGACAGATAATTAATAACAACAAAGTAAGTACCTATATAATATGCCCGACTATAAGTGCTATGGGGAACAGTAAATCCGGTTAAGGATAACAAGGGGTGGTTGGGGCAGAGGCTGGTTATTTTATATAGATTGGTCAGAGGAGGCGTTTTGGACAAGGTGACATTTGAGCAGAGACCTGACAAAGTAAGAGATGGGGTCATGCAGTTGTTGGGGCAGCTTATTCAAGCAGGTGGAAGAATATGTGCAAAGGCCCTGAGTTGGCAGCACGTTTAATGTTTCAAAAAATGCCAAGGAGGCCAGATTGGTTGGTGAGAGGTGAACAGGAAGAAGAGAGTAAGAGATAAAGGAACTGTTATCATGAACTCCTATAAAAAAATCAGTTCTTTTTCACCCATTTTTTTTCCAAAGCTGGGAATTTGGAGCAATAGAAGAGGTTTGTGGCGGTGGGAATAGGTTTTGACACAGGTGTGCATTTCCTTTTGCCTCCTTGGACATAACCGTCCCATCCTTCTCCTGGGCCGCTTGCATCTCTAGGTATCTAGGAACGTATTTACTGACTCAGGAGCAGTGGCCAATGAAACGCCACGTGTGGGAGGCAGCTTTACTTGTTGACAATGATGTGTGCACTCCCTGATGGCTGCACTCCTCTGGAGGTGGAGAAGACATCCCTATTGGCCTTGGGCTGGGCCATGGGACTTACCTTGTCAAGTGGAGTATGAGCAGACATGCCCTATGCCATGGCAGAGCTGAAGATGCTAATAAGCTGGTGTGGTTTGGCTGTGTCCCCTTCAGAGCCTGTGCTCCACAGTGAAAACAGCTTATCTCAGACAATGGCCATCTCGTTGCCATGGGTCGCCGCTGGATGAAAAGATAAATGGAGATCTGTGGAGACCACCAGAGCCAAAGCCAATGCACAGCCCTCAAGAAATAAATGTTTGTGTTTGTAAGCCACTCAGATTTGGGAGTTACATGTTGCTGCAGCAAAATCTGACTAATCAAGTCAGATTCTGTGCTAAGAACTTTCAAATGTTACCTCATTACCTGTGCTGTGGGTCATTCCAGTTTTGTAGATGAGGAAGCTTAGGTCCAGCAAAGTCAAGCAACTTGCATAGGATTATAAAAAACCAAAAACAGACAAAGTTCAAATGTTGGGGAGTCTATTTGACTCCCCAACTGTTATGTCATGTGCCACTTTCTTTCTTTTTAACGTGATCCAACAGAAGAGGAATAGAAAACGAAGTCCTGGCCGGGCGCGGTGGCTCACGCCTGTAATCCCAGCACTTTGGGAGGCCGAGGCGGGTGGATCACGAGTTCGGGAGATCGAGACCATCCTGGCTAACACGGTGAAACCCCGTCTCTACTAAAAATACAAAAACTTAGCCGGGCGAGGTGGCGGGCGCCTGTAGTCCCAGCTACTCGGAGGCTGAGGCAGGAGAATGGCGTGAACCGGGGTGGCGGAGCTTGCAGTGAGCCGAGATCGCGCCACTGCACTCCAGCCTGGGCGACAAAGCGAGACTCCGTCTCAAAAAAAAAAAAAAAAAGAAAAGAAAACGAAGTCCTTATGCTAACTTCAAATTCCCTGTGTGTAATTGGACTTCTCTTTCCTGCTGTGGCTCCACGAGCCCAGGAGACTGCATTCCTCTCTCCTCCCTCCTTCCAACCCCACTCTGCTCCACTCCATTCCACTGCTGAAAGTGCTCTTTTTGTCTCTCATTTTCTTCCAAATAGCTGTTGAAAGTGACCTTTTCTGTGAAATCTTTCTGGAATGATAAAAGAGAAAGTTTGGTCTCTCTTATCTGATTATTTCTAAACATACATGAAAATTGCCTGGCTATTTCCTCTGCATTATTCATTCCAAAATACACCAGTTTTTGCCTAGCTCTGTACATGTGTATACTGCCACATTTAGTGAGCACCTACTATGTGGCAGCCACTGTATAGGGACTGTACACTGTACAGAGTGAGAGATATCAGATACATTGCTGAAGAACCATAAAACCTAGTGGGAGGTGGCATGTTATTAGCTTGGTGCAAACTTAATTGTGGTTTTTGCATTGTTGAAATTGGCCATTTGATATTGGAATACATTCTTAAATAATGTGGTTATGTTATATATCGCTTTAATGTGCACGTCTTGCTTTTTTTTTTTTGCGCTAATGACTTATTACTTGCTTTTTCTCTGTGGAAATGATGTTAGACAAAAAGCAAATTCAAATGACTTTCTTATTTGAGTTCAAAATAGGTCGTAAAGCCGTGGAGACAACTCACAACATCAGCAACACATTTGGCTAGGAACTGCTAATGAACATGCAGTGCAGTGTTGGTTCAAGAAGTTTTGCAAAGGAGGTGAGAGCCTTGAAGATGAGGAGCATAGTGTCCAGCCATTGGAAGTTGACAACAACCAACTGAGAGCAATCATCAAAGCTGATCCTCTTACAACTACACGAGAAGTTGCTGAAGAGCTCAATGTTGACCATTCTATGATCATTCGGCATTTGAAGCAAATTAGAAAGGTGAAAAAGCTTGATAAGTGGGTGTCTCATAAGCTGAGTGAAAATTTTAAAAATTGTCATTGTGAACTGTTGTTTTATTCTGTGCAACAACAACAAACCATTTCTCGATCAGGTTGCGACATGCTTCGAAAAGTGGATATATAAAATCCAAATAAAGACAATCGGTGATGACAACTCAGTGTGGATGGAGAAGAAGCTCCAAACCACCTCCCAAAGCCAAACCTGCACCAAAAAAAAGGTCATGGTCACTGTTTGGTGGTCTGCTGCCAGTCTGATCCACTACAGCTTTCTGAATCCCAGAAACCATTACATCTCAGAACTATTCTCAGGAAATTGATGAGATGCACTGAAAACTGCAATGCCTGCAGCTGGCATCGGTCAACAGAAAGGGCCAAATTCCTCTCCATGACAACCCCCGACTGCAGGTTGCACAACCAATGCTTCAAAAGTTAAACAAATTGGGCTTTGAAGTATTGCCTCATCCGCCATATTCACCTGACCTCTTGCCAACTGACTACTGCTTCTTCAAGCATTTTGACAACTTTTTGCAGAGGAAATGCTTCCACAATCAGAAGCATGCAGAAAATGCTTTCCAAGAGTTCGTTGAATCCCAAAGCACAGACTTTTTATGCTACAGGAATAAACAAACTTATTTCTCTTTGGCAAAAATGTGTTGATTGTAATGTTCTTATTTTAATTAATAAAGATGTGTTTGAGCCTAGTTATAATGTTTAAAATTCACGGTCCAAAAGCACAATTACTTTTGCACCAACTAATATTAAAAGTGCTAAGCTCTATACAATAAGTAAGTATAGGCTCATAGTCACTCAGAGGAGGGCTCAATGCTTAGGTTGGGAGAAATGAATTAAAAGGTTTTCAAACACATGAGCTGAGTCTTGAATGCTAAGTGGGAGCCATTTGAGGAAGAGGCAGGAAGGAGACAGCCCCAGCAAAGACACAGTAGTTGAGTTTAGCTGAATTGTAAGTCAGGTGAAGGTAGTGGCTGGAGATGGTCTAGAGAGACAGAGCAGATGTGATGCCTGAGGGCCTGGTATTACCGCAATAGTTTGCAATGCTAAGGAAGATAAGAGAGCGCCTGTGTATAGGATTGTTCTGGTCAGGCCCACATGTTGCAACAGGCCATATGATGAGTTTGTTTTTGAAGCCCCCGGTCTCCTTATACCCTTTTCCCCATTTCTTCATGTGTGCTCCCACCCTGACCCCAGAGTTTATCAAAGCCTTTTCTGATGAACTTCCTTTATTCTAGGGGGCAGGTTTAAAGCATTACTCTTTTCAGGCACATCTGAATCCTAACAAGGGATTAACCCACAACACCAACAAATATTTCCTGGCACTTTTCTATGCCCAGCACTTTGCTAGGCACCATATACACGCCCATTACATCACTTGATCCTTATAACCACCTTGTAAGGAAGGTACTATAATTGTAATTGTTTGGACAAAGAGGAGGTCAAGTCTTAGCAAAATCAAGGCAGATGACAGTCAAAATGTGGGAAAAGATTTTAGAGGTGAGGCGGGGACCATGAGCAGGATTTAGAGGGTAGGGAACAGCTTCCAGTGCCAACATTCCACCGTGCAGGCTGACCATAGATATATATTCCTGAGGCTATCAGTCCTTCATAACTTAGTATCAGAAAAGAGACCAGGAGGAGCTTCATGGTGCGGGGTGCCTTTGGGTTAGTAATTGTTATTTTCAGGCACACACATGACTTGGCCAAAGACAAGTCACGTATAATGAGCCATATAATGGGACTCTATACATTTATTTTTTTTTGTCTTAAGAGAGGGAGAACTGGGGAGGACTGTGTCTACACTATCTGCCTGCCTCTGGACCTTTAAAACTACCCAGTCCTGTAGGAACCCTGCCCCCACCCATCCAGAAAGGCCACAGAGGCCAAACTAGGTATTTGCTGAGATCAATACGGCCATCCTAGCTCACACCCAATTTGTCCTTGATCTGACCCAGTCTCCCCTGACCCTTCACTTGACTTTACTCAGATTCCTCCTTCCAGTTCTTTGGGTTCAGTCTTCCCCACTTTCCCTGAGAGACTCCAGCTTGATTTTCCTCTCTGTCCAGTGCTTACTAAATCTAGCTGCACTCATGCAAACCCAGGCTTCTTATCCTTTGGTGTCAGACAGATGGGAGCAGGGATGCTGATATAACTGGGTGCTTAATAAAGCCTATTGATGAAGGTAATGATAATCACTAACATTTCCGGAGCACACCTTTTACCAAACCTCATGTGTTATGTCAGTTAATCCCAGGGTCTCCACATTGCTAGATCACGTGGTTAGTTCTCAGTTGTCTTCTTACTTAAAATGACCTATAGGGCTACACTCGACTTTCTACACTGGTCTATCCTCTTTGGGGTTCCCTCCTTTTAGTCTCCTTTGAGAGTTCCTCCACTTCCTCCTCATCTCTTAATATTAATGTGAACTGGGGCTTGGTCCTTTCCCCTCTTTTCTATTTATATTTGCATCTTTGGTGACTTCATTCACTAATATGACTTTGTATTTATTTTTTTATTTTTATTCATTTATTTGTTTGAGGCAGAGTCTCACTCTGTTGCCCAGGCTGGAGTGCAGTGGCACAATCTTGGCTCACTGCAACCCCTGCCTCCCGGGTTCAAGTGATTCTCCTGCCTCAGCCTCCCAAGTAGCTGGGATTATAGGTGCTCACCACCACCACACCCAGCTAATTTTTTTTTTTTTTTTTTTTTAAGTGGAGACGGGCTTTTGCCATGTTGGTCAGGCTGATCTTCAACTCCTGACCTCGGGTGATCCACCAGCCTCAGCCTCCCAAAGTGCTGGGATTACAGGCGTGAGCCACTGAGCCCGGCCTACTGTCATGACTTAAAAACCTTTTTCCTGAACTTACATATCCAACAACCTACTTAACATATCCATATCTAATCAATATCTCAACTCATCCCTCTGATCCACCCTCAGAGTTCCCCATCGTAATTGATGGCAACTGTATTTTTCTGTGGAGTCATCTTTTTCTCCCCACCTTCTTTCCCTTATACTCCACATCTGGTCCTTCAGCAAATTCTGTTTGCACTGCCTTCAAAACATGTCTGGAATCTGACCACTTCTCACCACCCCACTGCTACCATGTTTGCTATTGCTTCCTTGGATTATTGCAACAGCTTCCTAACTGTTCTTTCTGCTTCCACTCTTCTCTCTACAGTCTATTATCAACATAGTAGCCAAATAGGTCTTTTTAAAAAGTATAAGTCAGACCATGTGGGTCCTCTGCTCAAAGTCCTGCAATGGCTCTCTACTCCTCTGAGTGTAAAAGCCAAAGTCCTCACAATGGCTGATGTCATCTGGTGCTGTTACCTTTCTGACTTCATTTTCTCCTCTTTTCCTCCTCCTCCATTACTGGGCTCCAGCTACACTGCCTTCCTTACTACTTCTCAAACATGCCAGGCCCACACCCATGTTAGGGCTCTTGTACTGGTTGGTCTGGCTGCTCCAACACTCTTCCTCCAGATACATGCCTGACTCACTTCCTTGCCCCCCTCCAGTTTTTGCTCCAATGTCTCCTCAATGAGGCCTAC
Source organism: Theropithecus gelada (assembly GCF_003255815.1). NCBI lineage: Eukaryota > Metazoa > Chordata > Mammalia > Primates > Cercopithecidae > Theropithecus > Theropithecus gelada. Next base: position 14,173,309 of record NC_037668.1, on the reverse strand, counting down.
CCTGAGCATTATGTAAAAGACTGCAGTCTACCCCGGTACACTCAATCTTGTTTTTTCTCTATTTCCCCACTCTAGTACTTACCAGCTTCTAATGCATTAAATAATTTACCTATCTATGATTTTTTTTTTTTTTTTTTTTTTTTTGCTTCCCACTTAGTAAGTTCCAACCAGAAGTATAGTACCTGGAAAAATATCTAATATTTATGTAGTGTTGTGTTCCAGGCCCTATTCTAAGCTTATGTTAAGAAATTTAATTTTTATAGCAACTCCACGAAGCAGGTACTATTGTTATCTTCATGTTATGAATGAGAAAACAGGTATAGAGGGGTTAAATGACTTGCCTAAAGTCACACAGCTAGTAAGTGGTGAATCTGGAACCCAGGTATTCTGCTTCCAGAGTTCATCCTTTTAACCTGAAAATAATACTGCCTCTCATTGTATAGCACTTAGTAGGTGCTCAATAAATGTCTGCAGAATGAATACATGAATGAATTCCTAAAACACCAAATACTAGGTAAGTGGTAATGTTATTGCCACCTCCGTGATGAAGGAACTGAGAAACGAAGATGTTAAGTAACTTGCTTACACAGACAGGTAGCGGCAGAGCTTGTCTAAACCCACAGGGCTGCTTCCATATCCAGCATTCACACCACGGATAGAGGATGGAGATAAACTGCTGATAAACATTGATTTTCATAATTTCTCATCGTAAATGCTGCATATAAACTTTTGCTTAACCTACTGTCTAGGAATTCTCATTAAATACTATAAAGTAGGTAAGAGAGAGCACCAGTCTCCAACATAGAACGTGAAAGCTAATCTCATGTAGGTGAATTGACTTTCTCAGAGAGAAAACATAGCTCTGGAGCATAGCTAGTTTCCCAGACGAATTCCAATTTCCCGGTTCCCTACAGGAAAGCAGAGGAAACGAAGAGTTACTCCCATTCACTTAGCTCTTTTGTCTTAAGAATACTGGAATTTAGACCTGTGTCCTTTGACAAAACCAGATTCGGATGGAGACTGGCCATACATGGTCACTGCGGCTTTTAATCCTGGTTTGAGAATCACTCCGTGGCTCGAAGTAATTTTTGTCAGCTTTCCAAGCGTGTGTTGAGAACCAAGTTGTCCTGATGCTTGCTCAGTCGGCTCTCCATCTCATGGAGATATTCCCACACTGGGAAACGCATTTAATGTATTTTCGTGTCTGCATTCCTGACTTTGCCATCTGATCACCTAAGAATCACTAAAGGCATACATATGTCAGGGATATTAGGGAATGGAGCCCTAGAAGAGTTTGTGTTGCCTCTGAATGCTGAGCATACAGGGAGCTTAGAGAGGGCAGAAGCTAAAACTCCTTGCTAAAACAGCAACCGGCTTGGACGTCTTAGGCAGAACTGTACTGTTGAGAGAAGCTAGTCTTAAAAGCCCTTCCATTTCAAAGCTTTTTCCTTTTATTTTTGAGACGGAGTTCCAGTCTTATCGTCCAGGCTGGAGTGCAATGGCACTATCTCAGCTCACCGCAACCTCCACCTCCCGGGTACAAGTGATTCTCCTGCTCCAGCCTCCCGAGTAGCGGGGATTATAGGCATGTACCACCACTCCCTGCTAATTTTGTATTTTTAGTAGAGACGGGGTTTCTCCATGTTGGTCAGGCTGGTCTCGAACTCTCGACCTCAGGTGATCCGCCCATCTCGGCCTCCCAAAGTGCTGGGATTACAGGCGTGAGCCACCTCACCCGGCCTTAAAGCTTTTTCATTGTTATCCCTTGTTCAGGCCTTTCCTTAAACTCCTTCAAGCAATGAATCCTCTCTTCTTGGCTCTGTGATAGCCCTTATCATGTTCAATTGTCACCCATTCACTCTGTGTCTCCCCAACTAAATGCAGGGCTCCTTGAGGGTAGGAATGAGTCTTATTTGTCTTTTCGGTTTTGTTTTGTTTTGTTTTGAGACAGAGTTTCGCTCTTGTTGACTAGGCTGGAGAGCAATGGCACCATCTTGGCTCACTGCAACCTCTGCCTCCCGGGTTCAAGCAATTCTCCTGCCTCAGCCTCCCGAGTAGCTGGGATTACAAGCATGTGCCACCACGCCCAGCTAATTTTGTATTTTCAGTAGAGACGGGGTGTCTCCATGTTGGTCAGGCTGGTCTCGAACTCCCGACCTTGGCCTCCTGTGATCCACCCCCCTTGGCCTCCCAAAGCGCTGGGATTACAGACGTGAGCCACCGCGCCCGGCTGGGATGAGTCTTATTTGTCTTTGCATTTCCAGGGCTCAGCGTACAGCCTGCTTGGGCCACACAGTATTGGGCATGAAATGGTAAAACAAATAAAGCTTCATGTGGTCTCAGTCGGTGGGTATGGTGATCACATAGAGTTTATGTTCCAGTTATGGAATCCATTTTCAGCACCAATAAACCTACTGGTCAGTCTTTTTGCCAAAAAGAACAGCCCTACAGTCCCTGTCCCCACGGCCACATTATAGGTAGGATGACGCAGAACATGCAGGCAGAAGGCAGGCAGCTGAGGGATGATTAAGGGATGCTGGCAAATGGTTCACCACATGTATTGGAAGAGATGAAAACCTTATTCGTGGTGAGGATACATTCTCTGTACTCGGGGTGCTGTCAGACCAAACTGTAGGTGAAGATGCTGGACTTTGCTGAAAACAGTAATGAATCCATGACACAAGGAAGTGACCTCTCCCCTGGGTAGTGCTTGAGAAAAAGATAGTGTAGGACACAGGAAAGGATCAGCAGCATCTGGGGAAGAAAAAGGGAAACGAAATCTGGATCCACCAAACCAGAGATGGTCACTGGGGCACCGCTGGTTAGAAGTTGTCGTCAATTTCTTACGAAGGAGGTGCTGTGAGTCACCACGAGGGGCCTACTGTGAGACGTTTGCCCCTATATATGTTTGCCATTTACCACACAGTAAACCATACACACTTCTCATCCTCTAGCAAGGATAAAATACATTCTTTGCATGTTTGCTTAACTTTCTAGGTGTTGGATCTGGCCCTGTGGGCCCTGCAACTATTTCAGTCCTGATTCTGTAGTTCAATTTGAGCACCACTTGATTTTTAACAAGGCATTTTCTTGTATATGTATATGCTCTGGTTAAACTAGAGCATAGTAGGTCCTCTACCGTTGTTAGATGAATAAATGAACTTGGCTTAGGTGCCTGGTGCTGTCCCTTACACAGCCATCCACAGTGCCCCACTCAGGACCATTTCTTCAAGGCTAGTGTGCCCTGTTCTGAATCTACCTGTCTCTAATTTTTTAAAACACTTAATGAACGGCTAAGTATTAGGGAATCCGGTACAATTCATGGTACAACTGTCTACTTTGTCACTTCACGGAAGAGAGAAAAACAAATCTACTCAAAGGAGTATCTCAATGGCTGAAATTTATTCTGTCCCATCTTTTTCTCACGTCCAAGTTAAACAGTGACAGATTCTGTTTTGGTTTCCCTGCTTGCAATTCCCCAGGTAGGAAACCATCTGCCTTGACGAAAAGGATTTTTCACTGGAATTGTGTCTAATAGCAAGAGAGAAATGGAGTCCCCTTGGTTAATGTTGACTATAAATTTCTGCTGTGAGCCAACCGTAGTAACTATTCACTTGGCTGTACCACTGTTGAGAATGGCTACACAGCCAGCTGACTCTAGGCCTTGGGCTTAGATGGTTCTGCATTTGAGTCTTGACTTCAATACTTTCCATTTGTGGGACCTTGGGCATGTTCCTTAATGTTTCTGAACATTTCCTTATCTATAAAATAGGGAATTATAATTCCTACTCACTAAATAGCCATTGTGAAGTCATATTATGATGAGAAGGAACCTCATCAATCAATTCACACAAATTGATAATGGACTTTAAATTAATGCACTATCTCCTTCCAGAGACTTTTTAATAAGGCCCAACACCTTACTCCAGGGAACAAAACTCTGATGGAGGCACAGGGAGGTTCAGGGTCTTGGGAAGGTCACACTGTGTGAGTCAGAAGAACAGAACTTCCACAGTCAACAGAACCAAGAGGGTGGGCCTCCGAAACACGGAAGGAAGTGGCCAAAAGCAAGATGATTAATTCATTCAGCTACTATTTGCCTGTCTCACATGTGCCAGGCACTCTTCTTAGGGCTGCAGGTCCAGCAGTGAATTGAAACAAACCCTTACATTAATGGAGCTCACATTCTAGTGGAGACAGACAGGTAATAATAAACCAACTAAATATAGGGTGTGTCAAAAAGTGTATAAAGCAGGAGAAGTTGGGAGGAGGGTTGCTGGGGTTTGAAATTTTAAGCAAGGTGGTCAAGAATGCCTCCCTAAGATGGTGACATTTGAGCAAACACCACAGAAGAAGAAGTTGTCTTCCAGAGGTCATGGGCAGCCTGGGTAGGGGGCGGAGATGAGGGCAGGCAGGGAGTAGAAGCCTCTAGGGAAGACTTGTTACCAGGCCCCAGCCTCAGCTCTACTCAGTACCTGGTGATGTCAGAAAGAACAAAGGGTAGTTTGCGTTAATTTTGTTTTTATAGGACCAGTTGGCAGGGTCCCTTTCTCCAGGCCTGCACCCCACTGCATCTCAGCCAGCTCCCAGAGCCTCATTTTTATGAACGCAGAGAAGCCTTTCTCTGAAGTAGAATTGCTGTGTATCGTTGTGCAGGTTGTACACTGCACAAAATGCCACATGTAAGGGGGTTCTAGTCACATTTTAGATATGCTAGATTTGTATATTTAGGATGATTTTCTGGTAGGTGGTGGAAAAGTCTTTTAATTAAAATAGTATATTATGGTAGTTTTCTGACATCCAGGAATAAAGCATCTTGAAGGAGGGGCACTTTAAAAAAAAAAAAAAAAAAAAAAACTTTCATTAAGGTACCCGGGAACCAGTGGCTGCCCTGAAGCTCCTGATTTCCAAAATCTTCCACGAGTGGTTTGTTGGAGATGATAGATTTATTGGCTATTATCATATCCCTCCTTTGCTGAAAATGTTGTGGCTACCATCACATACTAGAGGAAACTCCCCAGTGAGGCATAGAAGCAGAGGCAATTCCAGAATTTCTATGTTGAAGAGGTTTAAGGGTGGCAATCTGATAGGAAGGATGAGGGAACCAAGGAGAGATACCATGAGGCCGCGTTAGCAGGGCAAGCGTGCACCGTTTATTTGGTTTGGGGGGGTAGTTGCTAGAGATGGGAAGCAGTAAAGTACCACATACTAGCCCTTGGCCCCATCACTGCAGATCGTCCCTTGTCCATCTGGTCTCTGCCAGCACCCCTCACCTCATTTCTTATCACCCCTGCACTGAATCGGCGTCCCAGCTGCTTGAGGCGCCAGATCACCAGGATACATTTGCACAAGAGGTTCCTGTTGCCGGGAGTGTCCTCACGCCCACTCCCCCTCCTGCCCCACCGTGTCTGCCCTTAATCATCAGCTGCTTTGCAAAGTCTTCCCCGATGCCCAAATCCTGCTCTGCACACACTTGGTCACTCTATCCTGGTGCTCACGACACTTTATAATAGTATTTTAAGTATTTTTTTTTTCCTTTCTGTATTGAAATGACAGGTTCACCTGTTTATACCACTAGACTGTGAACGCCTCAAAGGCTGGACTGTGTCTTGTTAACCCTGCTAAACACTCTATAACACCATAGTTGCTCAATAAATGTACTGCTGAGCATTGCTTCTCAAATATAATTACTATTTTCTGGTGAGAATAAAGAAAATGGCACTTTAAAATTATACAGTTTTAAACTGTGACACATGCTATGAGCAGCTTCTAATCCTTTCAGTCCTAAAGACTGTTTTTTCCATCTGTCATGTCTGCACTGAGCCTGATAATTTCTCAGGAACTGAGATATAAATATACATCAAATGAGTACACATGCAGATAAGAATAATACCTGCAATTACAGGGACATGAATCAAATAGCCGCAGCTATCATCCTCATCCTTGAAGGATATACACTTATCCCAATTTGAGGTTGCAGAGAAATCGCATACCCCAATATGGCAAGAATGGGCCACCCAAAGCCCTGAGCCCATATACCAGGGCAGCACCCTGGGGTCTTGTTGCAGCCGTTTTAGTTTCTGCAGGCCTTGATCACCGGGGAAACGTACAGAGTATGTGACCTTTGTGACCCCAGCGCATAAGTCTACTTGGAAAGTTGCCATTCTCAGGCGTCAGGCATGTCGATGAGCAAAGTCCCGAGGGTGACTATGGGGCAGAAATATCCCAATGTAAAAATATTCTCCAAGTGGTTTATAAAATGTGTACAAGTTCAGTTACTCTTAGTTTCCATGTGCTGTGGCAGCTGGCCTGTCTGTGTTTATTTGTTCCTCTTACTTGTGATTATTCAGAGACACTGCATTTGTCTCATTCTGTCTCCTCCAAAGGGACAAGGACCCCTTAAAACAGAGATCAGCAACCCCAAGTTAATGGTGGGCTTGGCTGGGGACTCTTGGACTCTGGGGGTAGAGATCAGACAGTACTCATCCTCCTGAGGAAGCTGGGGGAGGGCATGGGCAGCGGTGGCAGGGCTGGGTGTCATCTGAGTGGCAGTGTGGCCACCAAGAGAGGGCAATGTGCTCGTGTTCTTTCCACTGGCCACAGAAACCAGCCCTGGTGCCATCTTGATTCCACTTACTATAGGCGGCAGTCGTACCTTTGCCATGTCCTTAGCCAGGGAGTAGGCACAGTGCTCAGAGGATAGTTGGCAAACATTATCAATGTGATTTAAACACTAGAACCCCCAGTGTCTGGAACAGAAGGGCTGTCTCTCAATTCCCTTTGGCTGGCAAGGTGACCTGGGGATAGCCCAGCTAGTAGGCCAGGGCTGGAGGAGGGAATTCCTCACCTAAGATTTCTGGGTAATGTCAGCCAGAGAAGACATCCAAATAAGCTGCAAAAAAGAAAAAAAGAGAAAAGAAAAAGAAGTGGCGAGGCTAAGAAGACAAAATAAGGCTCAGCCTTCAGTTCTCAGCCTGACGGGGTCCTGGGCCCAGCTGTGACTGCAGCCACCTCAAGTACCCAGGAGGGACAAAGAGGACACAAAAGCCTACCCAGGTTACTTCAGTTAGCAATTGGTTCTCCACCTGGTGCCTCTCCTCTCACTCTTGGTGTGATCCTCTGATTGGCCTTCCTGACTCTGGATTTCAGCTTTCAACACCAGTGCCATAGCCACCCCACCTGTGTTAATCTGATTTCTTGCTCACCTTTATGTGTCTCTTTGCTCTTTGTAAAGTCTGACATCCCTGATCTCATTTGATCAACACGACAACCCTGAGTGGGTAGCATTACTATCCCCACTGCACAGATGAGAACAGCAAGGCTCAGGGAGTTGAAGTGACTTCTGCAGGTCACTAAGCTAGTAAGCAGTGGAGCCAGGGCCTGAACCCAGGCATTCTGACTGTATTTCTGTAGTGACACGTTAGCCAAACCCCAAACCACTAATAGCCATTCTTTTTAAAGTGTCATATGTTTGAACATGCCCTCTAATATATGTATGTTTACTTGCCTATAAATTATAAAATGTATGATGATATTAATACATTAAGTATATTATGCAATATATTAAAACATATTTTAGAGGGCTGAAGAAATTGAATAAATGAATTTTTAAAAAACACGGGCTAACATTTGTTGATAATTGTTGAAGATAGATAACTGGGTATATGGGGATTATTTTATTATTTTGACTACTTTTTCATCGGTTTGGGATTTTTTATAATAAAATGTTAAACAAAGAACAAAGGACAAAAACCAGTTACGGAAACTTTAGCCAGGAGTTGCAGAACTAAGCAAGGTAAACACAGAAAGCTTCCAGGAATTGCCCTAGAATTGCCTGGCTTCTATGTGGCAGTCCCACCAGGGTGTGTGAGGTGACAGAGACAAGGTTCGGTTAATTATCTCAGTGACGTTGATGTTGCTTCTGATGTTTCGGCAGCATTACTATAATTTGTCCGAGTTCCTCCTTCTGTGAGACAGTATGTGGTGTATTGGTCCAGAGGCTGGACTCTGGGGCTGGAGTGCTGACTCCATAATCCTGGCTCTGTTACTCACGAGTTATATAATCTTGGAAAGTCACCTAACTTCTATGTGCCTCAGTTTCCTCCCCTGAAAAGAGGGAATAATAATGGTAGTTATTTCACTGAGCTGTTGTGAGGGTCAAATGACGTATGTGTATCACTTACATAAATTTATATATACGTGTAAAGTAGCATATATACATAAAGTAGTAGAATACTGTTTGAAACATCGTAAGTGCTAAACGTACTTGCTATAATAATAATTATTATTATTTCTTCTGCTCTATCTTCCTAGATGTAATGCAATCTGAATTCTCAGGGACTCTGCTTTCCCTGTTTCTACATTTGACTCAATTTCTGAAAATGTCTGAATTAGACAGATGCCAGTTGTCTCTGAGCAATTGTGATTTGGAAAAAAGGGAAAATGGCTCTGGCTTAGGTGACATGTAATGGGAAACAAAATCTGATGGAAAGAGGTGGCATGATGATTTGGGAAAGCAGATTTTAGTATACATTAGCCACCGATTGCTCTGTGACTCTGGACACATCCTCTGCCTCACTGGATCCCACTGTCATCATCTCTAAAATGAGTGATTTGGAGCAGCTGGTCACCAAGTTCCTTTCAGAGCTGACATTTTTTTTTAGCGTGTCTTGGGTTCTGATTTACTTTTAGCTGTGGGCAGTCTCAGGATTTTGAATTTCAAACACCCTCATAGGTTTAGAACCTGATCATCGTAAAGTCTCCTTATCTTAGGTTCTGACAGATGCCATAGCCACCACATGCCTTGACATATGCCAGGATAACCTTCAAAATAAGAAATCACAAATAATATATTAAACTTTTGAAGGAACAAATGTGTCATATTTATCATATGCACCTAATGATTGGTTGATAATTTAAGAATTCATACTAGAATGTCAAATAAAAATACATCATATAAGCTGATCTCTAGGGAGCTGTATATAGCTGGCCATATAAACATCTATCTACTTATAGATATTTTATTATACTCTATATCTAGTTATATATAGGCAGACAAATCTAAGATACAGATCAGATACCAACCTATTTCCTGGATCCTTGTGTCAGAAATACCTGCACTGGAAAAAGGGTTCACAATTTTTAAAATGCACAGCTTCTGTAAAAAGTCTCATGTGCCTATATGTCTATATGAACATAGATCTAGATATGTGGATTACATAGATACAATAACTGACTGAAAATGGTGATTATATCAGGGTAGTGGCATTTTCGGTGACTTTTTAACTTCATGTTTTTTTTTATGGTTGAACTTTTTTTTTACACTGAGTATCAATTATTTATATAATCGAAAGAAAAAGCCCTTTTTTTCATGGTGAAAAAGAGTAAAGACACAAATTCAGATAGTGGTATAAAGATATAATTATTAAAGGGAAAAATGAGCAAAATGTCTAATGCAACAACTAAATTTAATAGATAAATAATATTTAAAAATCTCCTAATGTAATAAACCTCTAACACATGTTTTTAAATACGATGCTTAGATATTTTTGTTCCATAACTGAATTTTGACCTCCTTCAATGTCCCAGAAGACTAACTACAATTGGGAAAGTCCAGAAAATGTTCAGAATGGGGATAATTTGGTTTTTTGAGAACAATTAAGTACTTTAACACTTGAATGAACACTTTTTTGTGCAGACTATTAATTTTCCTTAGTTTTGTGAAACTATTCAATTCACCAGATTGGTACTGGGTGTTTCAATATGCTTAACACTGGGCTACATTTAGGCCTTCGATTGCCCCTTCTCAGTCTTCTCCAACACAACCCCCTACAGAGCTCAGTCCTCCTACGAAGGAGAGACCCTTCCCAGCTGTAGTCGTGCCTCTGTGTTAGCCTGGCGTCTGGGCAGTGGTTCCCACAGTCGGGTTATCAGGAGAATGGTGAGTGCTGAACAATAGCAGAGGAAGCTGGTGCGGGCTCTGAGCTGATAGCCTCCCAGCCGGCATGTCCGGGGCAGGTGAGGGACCTGGGCACACTTCCTCCACAGTGGAGCTTGTCTCCTTTGCTCTGAATCAGTTTCTTCTTGGGAACAGAGTCTCAGCATGACTCAGTTCCCACTGCTCTGGGGAGATGAGGGCTAACATCTTAAGAGCTGGTGCCTCCACAGCTGCTTACGATCTGCTCATTTACCCCTTGTGGTCTCAGGTGAGGACCTCCCAGAACCCAGTCAGGCAGTATCGCAGTTGGCTGGAGAATTCTCCCTAATGAGGCCAGTTTGATGCATTCCCTGTGCCTAGGCTCACTCTTATTTTAAAAATTCTACTTGAAATACTCTTTTAGCACTTAATGCAATAATAGTAGTGAATATTTACTGCCGGGACAAGCTAAATGCTTTACATATATGAATGAATTAATCTTCACAATAGTTCTATGAAGTAAGAGCTATTATCAATTTACAGATGAGAAAACTGAGTAATATGGTGTGACTACCTCTAAGTCACACAAAAAGTTGCTCGGTTGAATTCAAATCCAGGTCCATCGTGCCCTTGAACCCATGCTCTTAATCTGTGTTCTACACAGCCACACACTAGACTTAAAGTTGTGAATAAAATGTGGACCTTCTATTGTATAACAGGACAGGAGGACAAAGAAGAGTTAATTCCATGTGTGAAACATGAGTGAAAGAGAATGAAAGATTTACAGCACTGACAGCAGAGAGCTAACCTAGGCTGGCCAGATGATTCACCTGTATTTGTGAAACCACATGCTAGAATATTTTGTGAACAGAAGTCTAAGAAATCATTCTCTTAAAAAAAATCATAAACTTGCTTACTCACTATCTTGCCCGAATCTTTGCTGTTAAGGTGCAGCAGGCATTTCAGTGACTCTAAGCTTAACATCAGTTGGGGTTGGTGTGTAGGAACCAGGTGAGGCAGAAATGCATGTCAATTCAATGTGGAAAACAGCGATTCTCCTGAAAATCGTTTACTTCATCTTGCCCAACAGTCATGGAATTCCATCTCGGCAAGGAGAGTGGGAGATTGTTTTCTCCCCAAAACATTTCTTTTGGCAAATATTTGAAGATTCTAAACATGACAAGTGATCTACTGGGCTTTTGAGAGGAAAAAGAGTGCCCCCAGAATACTGGCACAAATATGTCCATTCATCCAGTTTCATTCCCAAAGCATTTTTACTTCCCAATTCTTAATGTGGAAGTTTGAAAGCCAGAGGTGGTAAAAAGGACTAATCTTGAGTGTTGGCCTCCTGGAATAGAAATTTAATTTCAAAAAACTACATGACTATTCATATTTCAGTCTGTCTCCATGGAAGTTAAACATGATATTTTCATTCTAAGTACACTGGTAAATAAAGCATTTTTTCCCTAATCCTTTCCTCCTTCAAAGATGGCAGAGGATAGTGTAAAAATATATTCCAACTGATGGTGATCCTTCAAGGCAGAAACATGGATTTGGAGTTTTATAAAGTGTTTATTAAGAGAATGGTAAATGTCAAAGACTTCATCTGAAGCTTAAAATCACCAGCAAAAATTTTGAAAAATTTCATCCAAGCTTTGTGCTGCCTGGCAATATTCTCTTACCATTTTGATTCATTTCAACACACGTTTATTGAGCCCCTACTTTATAGGGTAGTGGGGGGAAAGAGCTTTAACTCAGGGTCCAAAAGTTTGGGTTCTAAACTCATTTGTTGGATGATTGACCTTGAGTAAATTCTTTAACCTTTCTGTTCATCAGTGTCTTCATCTGTCAGATAAAGATTGTACGTAGTTGATAAGGTCATTTAGAGGATCAACAATATGATTTCAGGGGGCCTGACAAATGGCATCCCCATTCTCTGCCTAAGTTAGAAAAAATGAGAGAGATAGACATAGGAGCCAGTCAGAAAAAAGTCAGTATATCACCTTGATTACTGATGGGACTGTTTGAAGGCTTGGTGTAGGGTGTGCCACAACAGTGGGCTTCTCTTCCCAGTTACTCAGCAACACTGGACATGGTCATGCCCCTGTCGAATGCTGAGCCTGGAGGAGTGGGCTAAATGCTCCTTGTTTCCTGTAGGCAGGTGGCTCCCTAGGAGGAAGGGGAGAAAAGGATGAGCTACTTATGCCCACAGAGCTGTGTGACTTTTGTGGGTCATAGGCACTGTTGGTTTCATGGGCTCCTTCTTCCATGAAAAATATTACAAATGTGTGGGCCTTTAATAGTATTGTGGACTCTAGCTACTGTGCTTCATGGGTAAGTTGGCCCTGCATGCTTAGTCCTTGTACCCAGGTTTCCAAACTAGATAATCCCCTCCTTCTTTCTTGGGGAGTATTGACTGAGGCCTCAATGAAGGGATTAAGTGTTAATTCAGATGGAGATACAAATCCGGGGGTACGATGCCGCCCATAACCCCATAAAAGTAAAGTGCCACAAAGGAATGTGCAATGCAGCCTAGACTAACACCAAGGTGAGTAAGATATTCTTTCTCTCTTCAAGAACTAATTACATCACAAAGTACAGGGGAATCAGTGCAAAACTAAAGAACAAGTCACATGCTGAGGAAGTTCTTCAATTCCTTGAGGACATGATATTTGAGCTTGGCCTTGAAAGATAAAAGATGTTTGCTAGATAGGGAATAGATCAAGGTAGGATGGAATGGAGTGGAGAGATCATTCCAGATTGTGAGAATGGCTAAGGACACTGTGTTAGTCTGTTTGCATTGCTATAAAGGAATATGTGATCCTGGGTAATTTATAAAGAAAAGAGATTTATTTGGCTCACAGTTCTGTAGGTTGGACATGAAGCATAGTGCTGGCATCTACTTCTGATGAGAGCCTCAGGCAACTGACAACCATGGTGGAAGGCAAAGTGGAACCAACGTGTTAAATGGCAAGAGAGAAAGAGCAAAAGAGAGAGGAGGAAGTTCCAGGCTCTTTTTTTTTTTTTTTCTCTCTCTGATGGAGTCTCACTCTGTCCCCTAGACTGGAGTGCAATGGCCTGATCTCAGCTTACTGCAACCTCCGCCTCCTGGGTTCAAGCAGTTTTCCTGCCTCAGCCTCCTGAGTAACTGAGATTACAGGCATGTGCCACCATGCTTGGCTAATTTTTGTATTTTTAGTAGAAACAGGGTTTCACCATGTTGGTCCAGCTGGTCTCGAACTCCCAACCTCGTGATCCATCCGCCTCGGCCTCCCAAAGTGCTGGGATTACAGGTGTGAGCCACCGTGTCTGGCTCATTCCAGGCTCTTTTAAAGAGCCTGATCTCATTTGAACTCATAAAGTGAGAACTCACTCATTACCACAAGGATGGCACCAAGCTATTCATGAGGGATTCAACCCCATGATTTAAACACCTCCCAACCAGGTCCCACCTCTAACATTGGGAATTACATTTCAACATGAGATTTAGAGGGTCCAAACATTCCAAACTATATCACATATGGATTCACTAGAACACATGGAACTTTCTGGAAGTTGATGAATTTGACAAGCATGCACTTACTTCATTCTTCTGACTCCGGGGACACCCTGTTCTATGCATTGTTGTTTTGTAACAGTGAGTGGGAGTGTAAGTGTAAGGAAAGTTATCATTTATTCAGTACCCTCTATGTTCCAGGTGCTTTACAGACATTCCTCATTTAATCTTCACTTCAGTGATTTGAGGTAGATATCATTATGCCCACTTTTTCAGACAAGGAAATTGAGACCCTGAAAGGACCCAGAGCCTACTAGCATCAGCAGAAGCCAGAACCCAGAGCTCTTGATTGCAAACCCAGGGCCCTGTTCTCTGACTCCTTGGAGATTTCAAAGGGTTTCTCCGAGAGGCCTACAAAGAAGAGTTCTTACAATTACATTTTAGGTGGAATGTTTTTCCAGAGCTTCATCTCTGGCATTCCACTATCCAGACTCTCGACTCCTGGGAGGCTTTTCCTCTCCTCACCTGATCATCTCTCTGCTGAGGACCCACACCTGTTGGTCCACCACCAACAGGTGGTGCCGCTTTCCTGACTTCCCACGCAGAAACCAGATCTCTGCTGTTCTGGGGTCTCTGCTTATGATTCCCCAAGGGGGGCTTCTTCCAGGCACTCAACCTGTCGGCCTGTCCCAAGACCATGTTGGGCTTGTAGGAGCTCACATACAGTGGCCGCGTAGCTAACGTTTAGTAAGCACTTGCTATGTGCCAGGCACTGTGCTTAAGACTTCTCACACATCTTTTACCCTCTCAACACTCCTCTGACACTATTAACAATTATTAATAACTATAAATTGTTAATTTAATAATTAGGCATTATTAAAATCTTACAGACAAGGAGCCTGAGGCACAGAGAGGTCATGTAACGCTTTCAAAGTGACACAGCTGGAGGTGCTGGAGGCAGGATTTAATTCTGGCAGCCCCGCTCCAAACTCGCACTGTGAATCATGACAGGTTGCAGCCTCTTGTAGTAGAGTTTCACATCAGGTTTTCACTATTTGTGAGAAATGGACCTCTCTGCTTTTCTTCAATTTACTTCATTCTCAAACTTTTACAGGACTTGGAATCTTTTCCTTGTTGTCTTTCAAGTTATACTTTTATAGGCATTTTTTTTTTCTCTCAGAACTTTGTCATTTGGCTGTATCCTGTTCAGGAACTATTTGTTCTCCTATGTTTCTGTTGTATCCAGTCCTTTGTTATATCTTTTCTGTTGTCTTTTTCTCCTTGATTTTTTTCTTTTCTCTTTTTCTTTTTGAAACAGGGTCTCACTTTTGCCCAGGCTGGAGTACATTAGTGCAATCTCAGTGTGCTGCAACCTCCACCTCCCGGGCTCAAGCAATCCTCTCACCTCAGCCTCCTGAGTAGCCGGGACCACAGGCACATGCCACCGTGCTCAGCTATTTTTTTAAATTTTACTTTTGGTAAAGATGGGGTTTCACCATGTTGCCCAGGCTAATCTCGAACTCCTGGAATCAAACAATCTTCCAGCCTTAGCCTCCCAAAGTACTGGGATTACAGATGTGAGCCACCACACCCGGCCTCCTTGCTTTGTTTCATCTTCTCCTTGCAATAACCAAGAGGGTTAGGATGGAAACTAGAATGTAGAATTTCTGGGTCAGAAAACACCTCGGGAGTCCTCTCTTTCCCCTCTAGCAAGACCAAACCCTGAGAGAGCATCTGTGGGTTTTATCTCTTAGCATCCATTCCCCTTCTTCATCAACATCAACATATTGCCTTAGGGAGCCTATCCTTTCCATTTTGATATTAGAGCAAACATGGTGGCAACCACACTGCCTCATGTTGAATGACAGCTCAAATTCTGTCTCAGTTTCTTAACTGTAATAGTAGCTACCTCATAGAGTGTCTGTGAGAAGAAAATACATGCAGATGTGGTGCTTAGAACAGTGGCTGGTAGAGAATAAACATCATAAATATTAGTGATTTTTATTGTCAATCTTTCCCAAGGCTAGGCCAAGGGAATGTTCTTTCCCTGGAATTTGAATCTTAAACAGAATGGCAAAAAGACAGAAATCCATTAGAACTGATTTATTTGGGTAATTGTGCCCTAAAGAAACGGTTAATCAGTTCCCGCTCCCTGGATCCTAGGGCAGTCCTTGTTTCTGGTCCTTCTTGAATTTGAATCTTAGTTGTTTATTTTTTCTGCACCCCACTTTCAACAAATGCCCCCCTTTTTGCCTCTTCCTCCTCCTCACTTTCCTCTTCACCTGTCTTCTCCTTTTTCTTCCTGTCCTCCTCCCTCGATCCCCTCTTCTCTTCTTCCTCTTCCTTCTTTTTCTTTTCTATCTTAGTTACAGTTGGTTTCTCATGCTTGCTGCCAAAGAACTTGTACTGAGTCAGCATCCCTTGAAAATGACCCCTCAGCCTTGGTTTAAATATCTTCATAAAACAGCATCCCCTTTTTAATTGGTAAACTCTTATTCTTAGAAAGTACTTCCTCACATTAGGGGAAAAAAATCTTTATAGGACTCTGATGCCAGAAGGTTTGAGTTTGGAGCCTGGCTCAATTGTTTACTTGCTATGTGACTGGGACACGTTGTTTAACCTCTGTGCCTTGGTTTCCTCATCTGTAACACAGAGGATAATAATAGTAACCACTTCATGGTATTGTTGTGAGGATTACATGTCATAATATTTGTAAAGAACAGTGCCTGATAAGAGTAAGTTAACGTGAGCCCTCTTCCTCCACGTCCTCATTCAGATCCCAGTTCCATCCTCTTGAGCTGCCCAGAATAAGTAAAATCTTCCTCGTCATGTCAGCTTTTTGAAAACCAAGATGCCATATTCATGTCCCTCTTTCCTCCAGGCTCGATATGAGGTGGTCTCGATCTCCTGACCTCGTGATCCGCCCGTCTCGGCCTCCCAAAGTGCTGGGATTACAGGCTTGAGCCACCGCGCCCGGCCCATGCTCTGCCTTTAAGCAACTATGCATCCTTCACTTTCCAAGTCAGTAGAAGTAAAGTTACCCAGCCCTGGGCTCTATCTGCAATGCTGAAGAGACTAAAAGCAAGAAACAAGTGGCCAGAGAAATGATTTTACTTAGCACTGGGTGTGATCCAGGACAGGCAAACTGAGGAACCACCCTGGGAATCCCTGAAAATTGGAGGAGGATTCTGACTCATCCCCTTACTTGGCTCCCTGCTGCCTGCAGAACAAATTAATGTGGTTTACAAAGTTCTTAACAATCTGGCCCCAAACTCAGGTTTCTTCGCAAACCAAGCTCACACATACTTTTTGGTCCAGCTGTGTAGAATTGAGTTAGGAGGGAGAACTTGACTCTGGACCAGATCAAAGACCGGCTGAAACAGGGAAGAGGCATGGGAAGCACTGCTCTGTAAGACATGCCATACTAGTTTACCACTGCCATGGCAACACCCAGAAGTTACTGCCCCTTTCCATGGCAATGACCCAGAAGTTATCACTCTCTTTCTAAAAATCTCTTAAATAACCTGCTCCTTAATTTGTATGTAAGTAAAAGTGAGTATAAATATGACTGTAGAACTGCCCTGAGCTGCTGCTGTCAGTGCACTCTGCCTGTGGGGTAGCCCCATTCTGCAGGAGCCGTCACAGAGCTGTAACACTGCCACCTCCATAAAGCTATTTTATTCTACCACTGGCTCACTCTTGAATTCTTTCTTGAGCAAAACCAAAAACCTTCCTGAGCTAAGACCCCACATTTGGGGCTCACCTGCCCTGCAAAAGAACTACCCTGTGGTCTTCCAAAGTGCCATTGCCCATCTGTCCCGTGGTGCCTGGGATGTACTTCTCCCACTTCCAGTTCTCTGTCTGAAACTTCTACTTATTTTTCAAGACATATCACAAATGCCATCTCCTCTGTGGAGCCTTTCCTGGCATTTCCTTCCTTTCTTAGTTCCCACAGCATTCTGATCGTAGCTCTATTGTAGCACTTCTCACATAGTCATATAATTTATTTTGTGGTTAAGTGCACAGACATTGAAACTAGACTGCCTGGATTCAAATACCAGCTCTACCACTGATCAGCTTGGATAAGATTTCCGTTCTTGATTTTTTCCTATGTTAAATATGGATACTAATTCTTATCTCCAAGGATTTTGTAAGGGTTAAATGAGCAAACTCTGCTAAGCACTTAGACCACTGCCTGGCATTCTCTGTTAGCTCTGTATTATCTGTTTGCAGCCACCTGTCATGGTCCCTGCCCATTCAGGTCCCCTGGAACATCAACCATCATGATTAGGCTGCTTGCAGGCCCATAGTTCATAAACCAGACCTGGAGGTAAATGGGAACTCCCTACACCCCCTTGTATGGAGGGTGAATAGATGCAGATGTCCATGGTTCCTAGTTTCTGGTTTCCATTCTATACTCTCCTGAGATCAGAGCTCCACCTCAATCCCTTTTACAGGCCACGTCAGCATGCATTGCTCAGCTCCCTCAATCCAGATAGACTTCTTGGAAATTGCAGTGTTATCATAGACTTGAAGGTCTAAAACAAGGCAGCATTTTTATTCCAACTAGGTCTCCAGCTAGTCTTGTGGGATTCTAAGTTGGTGACATCACTCAGCTCTCAGAGGGGCCTGGGAGCATTGATATTTATAAAACTCCTAGGTTTTGATTTCGTAATTCAGATGCTGTGTCTGAATCACTAGTATATCTAGTTCCTAGCACAATCCCAAACTCAGTGGGTTTTTAAAATCAGTGGATAGATGGATAAATGAATAAATAAATGGATCAGCTATAAGTGGGCCATCCATTAACTTTGACACCCCCTGTGCATTCCCACAGTGTAGTGGTCAGTGTGGTTGACTCCAGCGGGGTTTTCTGTTACTGATGGCTGGTAGCATCCTAACTGAAACACACCTCCAAGTGTTGCTTGTTTGTATTTTCCTTATTTGGAATACCCTTAAGTTTTCAATACAGCGGCACCACCTGGAATAAAAAATGGCCTAAGAACATCTCCCATGCTCCCCAGAGTGCTATATGGGTAAAGAAAGGGAGGCGCTACAAGTGTAAATATAGTTGGGCACTTAAGACAAATTTCAACTTCTTCCAAGCTTCGGCTTGGTATGGAGATAACCAATTACTTAGAATCATAGAGACATTAAAATTTAAAAGTAGAAGGCACAGTTGATATAGCTTAACCCAAGGGCACTCAATTCTTTAAGTGTTAGAGATAGGACCTGAGCTCATGTGTCCTGAGACCCTGATTCCTGCATTTCCCTGGTCCCTCTCTGCCTCATCAGCTTTTGTCAGTTACACACGTCCTTCCCACCACAGGCAGAGCTGGTACTTCAATCCCAGGGTTGTGTGTGAGTTCACAGAAACTAGAGCAGGACTGGAGGCATGAGGCACAGCGGTGGCTGTTCTGGGGCATCAGGCTCATGGTGGTGGTGAGCTTCTGCAAAGTTTGGTTTAGCCCTTCAGGATCTGAACCTTTACCCCATTTACCCATAGAAATCTCCCAAGATTCATGAGGGGTTTTCTCCGAACCTGTCAAGTTTGTTCTTATCTGCCCTAGTGTTTCACCACTCACTCAGCACACTTCCTTTTGCATCTTATGTGTATGGTGGAGAACGGGTTGGTTGAATGGAGGAAGCTAGTACTTTTTGTTTTGTTTTGAATTGTTTTGTTTAGAAATTCTGCTTTTTCCCATGAGCTGTTCGCAAGGCTTTGAAAGGACAGCTCAGAATTACATGGAGTAACTTATTTGGGGCAGAGAAAGAAACATGTTACCAGCAAGTTGCTTTGTCTAAGAAATTAAAAGGGCACCACTTACATTCAATATGGTGATATTTATAGTCACCCAGAATTGAAGTGCTCAATAATAGGGCATTAAATGAATTTTGGTAAATCCAAGAGTAGGAAACTGTGTAACCCAAGGACTTAGCAAAGGGTGGAGGTGATATATATACCCTGACAGTAGTCTAAAGAGTTCTGCACAGATGCTAGTCTTTGATAATTCTAGTGCAGTGGTAACATCCTTATGGAAAGAAAAGATACAAACACATTACATTGCCTTTGGGTGCCATTCTCTTTGACTACACTCCTGATAATCATTAAAAAGGTGAAGAAGATGTATTTCTATTGGCATAGAAAACGTCCCTGACATATCGTTAAGTGAAAAAAAGCAGGTTACCAAAAAGTGTTCATAATACGATTCCAATTTTTAAAAAAAATTTATAAGTATAAAAATGTGGTAGAAAGCTCTCAGTATTTTAATAGTACTTACAGGTGATTTTATCTCATGTTTAGACTTTTCTATATTACCTACATTTTTACAATAATACACTATCACTTTTTGTAATTAGGAAAAGACTGGAACAGCTTGAAAAATATAAAGCTTTCTGTCTGTGGTTAGTGTCGGATATTAGTTTATGAAAGGGACCATGCTGAGTGGATCAATCCTTGCATTAATAAAGTTAGGTGATCAATAAATATTATTTCTCTTCCCCATGAAGGGAGGGAGGCAGGAAGACGCCATCCTCGGTGCAGGTGTGGGGTGGAGACTCTTGAATCTGAAATCCTTCAGAGGGAGATATATTCCTGGAGTCCCCAGCCAGAACTTGGCATCATTCTCTCCCATCCAGAGACCATGTTAACTAGGTTGTTAGCATCTCTAGAACTCTCAACACCATAGTTGAGCAACATTATGCCTGAAATAAGCTTTTATGGGCTTCCTGGGAAGCTAATTACCCTTTATAACGTTATTTCTATGGGAAAACATGCTCCAAATTCCACACCACCAATTTACATTGAAGCTTTTAGGATGCAAGTATTTTCAGTTTGGAGACCTGCTCACTTGCCCCCCTGCCCTTTATTCACTAATTATTTGGAAAATCTCTATTATTTTGCAGTAGGTTACAAACTGGTGAACAAGTCTTTTGGCTTATGCTTTATTTGTTAACCCAGCACACAGTCAAAGGGGTTTCAAGATTGGGGGGATCTTAGAAATTGGCACCTAGTTACTGAATGAATATTACTGCTCACTGATTGTCAACCTTGCTGGAGTTGCCCAGGGATGGGGCAGTTATGCCAGGGCTCATGTCCTCCCCAGCACTCTGCCAGTCTCGCTTCCCTTGTCCACACTGTTGGGAAAGGCATTAAGGAAATAATTCTTCATTTCAGGGGCATGCACTCATTTACCTACCACATTTACAAATGTATTGAGTTCAGGGACAGTTCCCGTAATCCTATAGCTCCTCTAGCATTTGGGACCATTTCAGCACCATCTAGAAATGGTGCTTAATAAATCCTTAAAAACCTTCTGAGATGGCAGAAATAATACTGGACTAGGCATGATGAGAGGTGCCAGTATTGGCTAGCTGTGTGAGTTCGGGAAAGTTACGAAAGGAAGGAATAAGCATGCTTATCTCAGAAGACCTTTTTATATTTGACAGGTGAAGACTCTGAACTGAGCAGTGGCATTATGCCTATGGAACAGATTTCAACCTGTTTGATAAGAGGTTTCTAGGTTGGGAAGTGATAGAACATATTGGCCTTTTTGGTGGTTGTTTCAATTACTTTAGAGGTTGATGTGAAATAACCTTTTTTGACCTCCTAGACCTAGAACAGTGACCTTTGACCTTTTTTGGGTCAAGAGTGCTTTATGAATGGATCAAGACTGTGGTCCCTCTTCCCCTAAAGCTTTAAGATGAACACAGGGGTTTCTATGCTCCATGAAGCCCACCAAAAATCTTCTAGGGGTCCAGGCAGGTAATACTGATCATCTTTGGACTAAATTTCAAATCATTAAGCTCAACAGATCCTCATGATTTTGCCAAAGATGTTTCAAAACAGTTCAAGCAGAAGTTTTGCATCTCCTCTCAGAAAACTTTAGGGTCTAGAATCATCTGTAGCTTTTGGATACAAGTTATTCCAGGATGCAGAGAGGTCAAGAAACCATGCCTTTTCTCTAGTTTTTAGTAATTTAAGCTCCAGGGACTTTCAGCTAAGTGCCCTAACAGCATCATAGGAGTATCTATGATTAATAACTGGCCCATTCTACCCTCAGGGAAGTCCCCAGGTTTCCTGATTCTTTGGGAGATCTGGCTTCTGCTCCTGGCCTTAGACAAGTTGCTTGCCTACTCTGGGCCTCAGTGTTCTCATCTGGTCCACTTGATCTTCAGTTTCTCTTCAAGCTCCAGTGTCCTGGTATCTGTGATTCCTTGATATCTGCATGGCACTGAGACAATCCTCTAAGGAGTCATGAATTTTGCAATTCCCAGCTTTGGTCTGCTCCTGTTACTGAGGAAATTCCTGTTCAAAAGGTAATTTCTACAGCACCTGTCTCAGAAGCATTTGGCTTCCTCGAGGCGATTCAGGAGACCTGCAGGAAACAGATTTTTGTGGTTTTTTTTTTTTTTTTTTTTTTTTTTTTGCTCTAGGAAAAAAACTCATTAAGAGCCATCTCAGACAGCAGATGTCTGTTAGCTGCACGTACATATCCAAATGAAGCTTTCACCCAGAGGACCAGAAAAGGCAAGGCCAGCATCAGAGATTTAGCTGTGTCCTAAGAAACAGAAATCTCTACTCTTAGGCATCCTCCCACTTCCATGACTCACCTCCTCTCATTCCAGAAAGTCATGCACAGGAATTAATTTATGGGTCCTGTCCAGAGGTCTTTAAGTAAACAGTGCTACCAGTCCTTTCAGCTACCCAGGCAAGCTTGACTTCAGGCCCCAAAGAGGAAGCTAATGACTTGTAGTTACTTTGCTATTGTTTTCCGAAAACAATTTGACTTCCTTTTTGATAGCCTCAGAATTCCTTCTTTACAAATGAAGGCGCTGGAGCCAGGGGAGGGCTGAGTTGGCCAGCTCAGGAGCATAATGCTCTCGGGGCAAGATCTCCTTTATTAACAAGCTGCAGAGCCTCCTTAAAGGATGGTGGGCAGACCCTGTTTGTGAATGGAGGGACTTCGGTGCTGCCTCTGCCTCCCTCCTAAGATCTCGCCTCTATCCCAGAGCATATGACAATAACTAAGGTGTTTGGTGTCCAAAGAACAAATTTGTGAAGACCATCTTATTATGACCATTTTACAGACAACACAGTTGAGGCTTATTGACTTGCCTGAGATCACAAAACAACAAATGGACAAGGTTAAAATTCCGTCTCAGATCTCCTGACTCCAAGTTCACCTCTCTCAAAGAGGCTATAAAGATGCAAAGAGAAGCCATCTGTCTAAAGCTGGCGGGCTTTGGTCTATTCCCTGAGAAGGGAATTTGGTCTATCTCCTGAGAAAGGAATCTTCACGTTAGATAAGAATCTACGTTTGAAATTTACTGTATGAGTGATAAATCCCTATCCTTTCTTCTGGTCTGGGCTGGTTTGAGGGGAGCTATTTTTGCACCTTCCTTCTACCAGAGGTGCCTCTGCTAGAGGTTCTTAGTCGAGTCCCTTCCTGCCACAACAAAAGATCCCCACTGGATTTCTCTGAAGAGACTGTACCCCATTGACTTTTTCTTGACTTTTAAAAATGGTGTTTATGAGAACTATTTTTTTTAAGAGAGTTAGACTTTTCTCATATTTGCTTCTGTGAATCCCGACACTACCCCTGTCCATGACCACTGCCACATAGAAGGAAAGTTGGCAATCCTCTAGTCTCTTTACATAAATGCACTCTAGCACTCACTACATTGCATTCTACTTCTTGGTGCACAGGACTTTCCCCAGACACTGGGAGCTTCAGGGCAGAACTTGCATTTCATTTATCTTTGTATGCCCAGTCCTTGCACAGAGTATGTTCTCAGTATACCTTCACTGAATTAAGGACTAATGAGTGAATGAATGGCTCTACAGAGCGGGTGCTGTTCCTGAGACTCTGGGAGGAACAGCTGTGAGGGAAGTACAGGCTTACGTGGAAGAGCAGTTGCCATGTGCTCTCAGGTACAAAGGGAAGGTTATATGTGAGTGGTGCCTTCGGATGTGTGCATTGCCCAACCTGCTTGGCTATATCTGGTGGCCTTGCTCAAAGGAGGCTGAAAGGAGCTGGGCACATTCCTCAGCCCCGGGCTCAAAACTCCCTGAGCCTAGTACAAACACATCCCATCCTCCCATCCCACCACATACCACCATACAAACACATCCCATCCTCCCATCCCACCACATATCGCCATATATCTCTCAATCTCCCTGAGCCCAGTACAAACACCACCTGGAAAGTCTCCGATAAGGGGACAGCCGTTTAAGGTTACTGAAAGCGCGGGAGCCAAAAGAATTTCTTTGTTCCCCTGCAACTTTCGGGCTATAAAAAGCAAACGCTCGCATTGTTCGGGGCCCTCTTGTATACTGTGGAATGGAGGGACCAGGTTCGAACTTGTAGTAAAGATCCTTGCCGCTTGGCTTTGACACTGGACTCTGGTGGTCTTCTTTGGGGAACAAACGGTCTGGGCATAACAAGGCAATGAAGGTGGGCACAATAGTTAGAGCTATAATCATCAGAACCCATGTTTGCATTGTAAAACCTTACCTCCTTTCAGAGTACTCTCCCATTTATAATTTAATTTTTATCTTCAGAATAAATGGCATGATTCATTGTATCTATATGTCTATCTCTCTGTATATCTAGCTACGTATATATAGAGAGGTATATATTGTATTTATATATATATGATAGAGAATATTTAGCACTCACTACATGCCAAATATGACATATATCTCACTCAATCTTCATAGCCAACCCAAAACTACTATTATGATACTCATTTTTAAAGCAAGAAGGATATAGAAATTGAGGGTCACATTGCTGCCAAGTAGTGGAGCCAAAATCTGAACCTGAGTACTCTTAACCACAAAGTTATTTGCCTCAAGTCCTGTCCATTCTACCTTGTGTATTCAGCTGACTGGACATGCGACTAATCTTTGAAAAACCAGGGAAAAGTTGTAATCTCCTAAATGCCTCTAATCCTGTATAATGTCTTGACCCTAGGAGCTAACTTTGGCTCTAGATACTAATTTGGGAGGAAATGTAAAACCTTTGTTATTTGTATTAGTACATTTTCATACTGCCATAAAGAACTGCCTGAGACTGAGTAATTTATAAAGGAAAGCATTTTAATTGAATCACAGTTCAACATGGCTAGCGAGGCCTCAGGAACTTACAATCATGGTGGAAGGTGAGGGGAAGCAAAGCACCTTCTTCACATGGTGGCAAGAAGGAGAAGTGCTGAGCAAAGGAGGAAGAGCCCCTTATAAAACCATCAGGTCTCATGAGAACTCACTATCACAAGAACAGCACGGGGAAAACTGCCCTGATGATTCAATTCCCTCCACCTGGTCTCTCCTTTGACACATGGGGATGACGGGGATTATAATTCAAGATGAGATTTGGGTAGGGACACAAAGCCTAACCATATCATTATTGAATTAGGCTTTGAACATCAATGGCTAAATTATCAGGACAGATACAGGGTGTTGTACCCCACTTTTACACACAAGGAAATACCTCTATTTCAGAGTGAGGTATTTGAGGGTCTGAGGGTGTCTGGTTAACAGCATATTTGGCAGAAAGTTTCTTGATCTTGTGTCTTATGACTTTTTTTTTTTTTTTCCAATAGACCACCTAATACTATACCTTGGACATGTCTGAAACACCTTTCAAAATAAAGGAAAAGCAAGACCTTTTTAGTATTGTGAGGTAGGTAGGTGGGGTGGATCAAGGATGCATAAGTTGTTAGAGGAGGGAGGAATATGTACCAGGGATGCACTACAAACTCTAGACCTTGCTTATAATTAGACCAAAATATGAGGCTCTCAGTCTTCTTGCTTTCAGAGATTTCTGTCTGGATCTAGAGGGCAAATACCATCCCAAGATCTCCCAGGCCAAGGTCTCATTTTTTGCTGTAGAATAAAATCCCCAGTCCTGGGACTCTCAGAGCTCAAGTGAAACTGCACCCAGCTGTTGCCTTCATGCCCTGACTTCAGTGGGAGAGAATTCGGCAGGGCTGGTAGTGGATTCCCTCTCCTCTTCTCATGTCCATGGAGGATATTGTTCCAAGCCCATCACAAGAGTTCTTAAGCCTGGGATCCCTGAGGATTCCATTTGCCTTAAGCCTAAGAAGTGTAGACATGATCTTGACCTTGTCTTTGGGATTAAAGCTTGAGATATGATGAGAGTAGGCTCATAGATCAAAACAGCAGGAGCAAGGAAGTCTGTGTTTCTTTTGCTTTCTGCTTCTTGAAACAGTGTTCTTGCCCTTTTTAGCCAGTAAAAGTCTTAAACGGGACGGCTTATGCCTGTGGTGTCTGCATGTTAACCATCAGAAAAGTGTGACCTCAGCCCACTAACCATGGCTCCAATTACCCATTTATGCCCTCCAATGAGGCACAGAGGACTCACCATTCTTGCAATTAGATACTGACAAATAATTTGCACATATTATTATGTAGGCGATAGGGGAGGCAGCCCTGGACCACAGTGTCTTGGGAAGGAAACTTGTAGAGTCGGAGATTCATTGGGTAGAGAAGACACTGGAAGATCTCCTCATTTGCCCCCTTGCCTCTAGAGAGAATAAAAAAAGAAGCAATTTGCAGTATGCCAGTTTTAAAAGACTTGTAAAGAAGGTGATGGTGCTTCATCCTGGAAATCAGTGACCGTGCTGAACCACTTTCATAATCAGGTCTGAATACAATCTCTTCTGCTAGGGTTAGAGTCCGTTCTTCTTGTCCTATCTGCAGGTCTGTTTGCTCCTACCTGGGGGGCCCTGTGCCCGCCCGTCTTACCAGGCCAGTAGGTTTCATGAGAATTTCTTCTACAGCCATGGTGTGCCTAATCTTTCACACCAGGTGAACCTTTTCTGTACTTATTGAGTAATCTTGGGAAAGTTACTTTACTTCTCTGAGTCTGAATTTTCTTTTCCATGAAATGGAAATAATAACATACTGTCTATCTGACAGTGTTGTGAGGTGAAAATACCTGGTACATAGAAGGCCTTCGATAAATGTTCCTCGCAGCCATAAAAAAAGAACAAAATCATGTCTATTGCAGCAACATGGATGCAGCTGGAGGCCATTGTCCTAAGCAAATTAATAACAAGAACAGAAAACCAAATACCGCATGTTCTAACTTCTAAGTGGGAGTTAAACATTGTGTACTCATGGACATAAAGATGGCAACAATAGACCCTAGGGGGTAATAGTGTCTATTGCATTGAAGGAGGAGGGAAGGAGAGAGGCAAAGGTTGAAAAACTGTCGGTTACTATACCCACTACCTGTGTGACAGGATCAACTGTATTCCAAACCTTAGCATCATGCAATATACCCAGCTAACAAACCTGCACAGGTACCCCCCTGAATTAAAAATAAAAGTTGAAATTAAAATAAATAAATAATATAAAAAACATTGCTTTTTCTTCCCCTTCATTATAGCACAACAAAGAGCTCACTCTGTATGAAGCTGTTTCCCAAATGATTTTTTTCTCACATAATTTAGCACTTTATCATCACTGGCACACATACATATAGGATACTACCCTTTATACTAATTGTTTTCTCTCAACAGCTCTTTTCTACAACTAGAACATCAGCTCCTTATGGACAAGGAGGGCCCTTGTTTCTCACATAGAATAGGCTGGGCCCATAGGAGTAGCCAATGATTCTTGTTGAGATGAGACCCTGATTATAGTTGAGAAGGTCTTTATAAGGTCATTTTTCTGTCTTTTTTCTCAAAGTAAAGGAATGTGAAATGTACCTGGTACAATGCTTGGCACATATTAAATGTTGAATAAAGTTTATTTTGCAATCCCACCTCTACAGCCTTTCCTTTCAGGTATGATTTACTAATTCTTTGACTGGTTTGGGCTTCCTCTCTAACTCCTCTCTGAGTCCTCCATATTTTGTAATGTGTGGAACAGACTTTGACACTCCTTTCTAAGACCGTTTCTTGTGTGAAATGTGAGGAAGAAGGGGAGGTGATGGCAGAACCTCAGTTCCCACCCTTGGCCCTTGTCCTGTCCTTTTCTCTGGTGCCTTGAACACCTGCTTTTGGGGTGCTTCTTAGCTATGTGGTGATCGCCAGTTTCAGTCCCTTTAGAGAATCACCTCACATCCACAGCCCAAATGACCTTTTTTTTTTTTTTTTTTTAACTTTTGTTAGTTAACTTTCAGGTTAGTTCTGGTGCCTATTCTGGGTGCCTGAGCCAGAGGAATAAACCACATTTCTGAAGGCCTTGCTGAAGCAACATAGCTGTCCTGGAAGCCATGCTGAACGGTCCCGGCTGGAGAGCTGTTTGACCTCATTGACTTGGGATGATCCCAGTCAGAGACCTCAGCCTTCTCCCAGCCCTGAAGCAAACTTCCTGGACTTCCCCTAACAACCCATCCAGTTTCTTCACTGCTTTAGTTCTCTGTCAGCCAAGCACGAAGGGAAAATTTACCTTGTATACCCTGCTCTCTCTCCAGGGTCGTTAGTGTGTCTGTATCTGGGCAGCTCTTCCCTTCTGCACATTCAGAGGAAAACGGCATTCTCCTGTCATCTCCAGGCCTGCCCGAGATCATCTCTCCTCTGGCAGCCCAGTGATCTAGGAGTGTACATTCCACTAAATCTTCCCCACTTTCAGACCATCTCCCAGTTGAGACTTTATGGGTTCTTTAACTGGCTACCTCCTGGATGGAGATAACAAGATGTTGCTAGGTGTCCCCTGCTCTTGTAGAGAAGCTGAGATGTAGGGGCAAAGTCACAGTGTGAAACTGGTGAAACTAATCTGTTTTGGAGAAGCAGGGTTTGCTATTGGTTTCATATGCTGAATTCCATCACAGGACTTTGGTACAGCCATGGCAAGTACGGGCAGGGAGGAGGTAGGTATAGTATTGTGTATTGTATTGTATTGTATTGTATTGTATTGTATTGTATTGTATTATTTTGCAGCCACATCTACAGTACCTCCGTGTTCCCAACCATTCTATGTGCCTTTCATATCATCGTTAGTCCTCATGACAGCCCTGTGAAGTACATAATATTCCCAATTTACAGTTGAGGAAACTGAGATGCATAGAGGTTAACTTGTCCAATGTCACACAGCTAGTAAGTGGCAGAGTCAGGATTCAAACCCAGTCAGGCTGGCTCCAGAATCTGCTCTGATGCTGCATAAAAGTGGGGTAAACTCTGGCTAAGGAATCAAGAATCCTGCATTTGCTTTCACCAGGGTTGTTGCCTCCCTAGAAACTGGAAATTCAGCCCCCTGCTCTTTTCCCTCTTGCTGATCCTAAGCTCTTCACCCATGAAAAATATAGCCCATTAAGGAAACATCTTTGTAGAATCTTGGAATGCTTGTGACCGGTGCTTTGTGGGAAAGGCATGTTTCAGGTGATGATGTGGAGCAAAAGGACCGTTCTGGCTTCCTGCCCTGCCTCTGCCACCTACTACTGTATATGACATTGACAAGTGGCCTTTTCTCTGGGCCTCAGTTTCCCTGGCTGTTCCAGATGATCACTGAAGTTTTCTTTAGCTCTCATAATCTGTGGGCTCTTAGTCATTGTTTTGTCTGATTTCAGTCCCCTCATAGTGACCTCTGTTGTTGACACTTACCTCATTCCAACTGGGTCCATGGCTAAGTGTTTAAGTTGAGGAGTCTGGGGGAGAAGTTGGAGAGTGGGAGGGTTTGAGGGAAGAGATACCCCAGTTTCTGAATTTGGTCACCTGTGATCTAACAAGAGCCAACCTTCCTTTCATCAATTCAATTCCAGCTGGGAGACCTGTTTGCTTTCATGGAAGGAGCAATAAGGTAAACGTTGGCATTGGTGAAAACTTCTCATCCTCATTCTACCACTTACTTTACACACTGGGTCACCATAATCATGTTACTTAATTTCTCTGAACCTCAGTTTCCTCAAATGTAAAATGCAGAAAAGGTCTACCTTATAGAATTGGAAATTAGAATGATTGAGATAAAAATAGGCAACATATATATGAAGTCTCTAACCCAGTGCCTGATGCATAGAAGTGGCTCACCTCTCTTCAGAGGAGAAGGGGAGAGAGTATGATTCTGGGAGTGAGGAATGCCCTCCACTTTTGGAGCTGGGAGGTTAGCACTTCTTTCCTTTCAGGTTAGTCCTGGTGCCTATTCTGGGTGCTAGATGGTTGTGACTTGTGAGATCGTGTTTTCCTGTGCTGGCTGATGCTCAGTTCTTTGGTATGAGCACAGTGGAAATCCCAAAAAAAAGGCTTGTTACGTGAGTGAATACCCTCTTTTTTTCTGATGATGGGAAAAGGATGGGAAGAGGGATCTCTCAGGCAGTGCCAATTTTCCTGCTGATGCTCCAGGAAAGCCATGGCCTGGGAAGTCTGAGGCGACGCAGCAGAGGGGTGGGCAGGAAGAGACCTAGGGAGGTGGTGCACCAGCGGCCCGGCCCGGGGGAGAGGCAAGTGGAGGACTGCTGTGAGGACAAGGACGACAGGCAGACAGACGGGGGAGGGCTGCAGGGAGAAGGGGGCTCTGCCTCCTTGGGGGCCAGAGAGGGGGAGCACAGTGAGCTGAGGCTACAAGAAGGTAGAGGGAAGAAGACTTTTAGAGCAAAGACTCTAAGAGCACAAAAGAGAGAGGGGAGGGAGGGATTCAGAGGGGAAAAGGGGTGGAGAGAGAAAGAGTAGGAAGAAGTGGGAGGAGGGAAGGCGACAGATACGATTAAAAAGAGGGTGGAAGAGGAACAACTGACAGGCTCAAGAGCAAAGAGCGAGGGCAGTTGGAGAAGCAGCAGTCAGAGTGTGAAGAAGCCAACGGAAGGAAAGTCCAGGGAGGAGGAAAAGAAGCAGGTAAGAGTAGACTTGAATTTGAACAACTAAAACTACAAGTGGATATGAAGTAGCCCGAAGAGGGGAACTTGGATTCTGGGCTGGATAAAAAGAAAGCTCTTTCTTTCTACCTATGAGTTTATTCCCTACCCCTCTCACTATTTCCTGTGATAGTGAGGTTTGGATATATTAAAAAGGAAGGTTTAGCGAAGCAGCAGATAAATTACTTCTTTGATTTAGAGGGAGCTGGAGAATTGTGAGTGGAGGGCCCTTGGGGTTCCAGCCTACTCTTGTGGAGTTCAGTCCTCTGGGGGCATCTTAGAAGTGGGTCACCAGTCCATTCCTAAGAACTTTTCTTAGAGGGAATTGGCCCTTTAAAAGTAAAACCAACACTGTTTTACGATGCTTCTGCTAGGCATGGAATCTTTTTTCAAAATGCTTTTCGAAGCATCTAGGGGACTGTTCTGCTTTTTTTTTTTCCTCCCTAAGGCATGTTGGATGGTTTAAAAATATTCCCTGCTTAGTTTCCTGCAGAGTATCATGTCCCCGCTGTGCAGTGGCCGCATTTGAGAGATCCAGGCTGCCACTTGCAGCCAGAGGAAAGAGGCGTGTGAAACCAGTTAGGAAGCCC
This sequence comes from Theropithecus gelada, assembly GCF_003255815.1. Taxonomy (NCBI): domain Eukaryota; kingdom Metazoa; phylum Chordata; class Mammalia; order Primates; family Cercopithecidae; genus Theropithecus; species Theropithecus gelada. Next base: position 14,142,490 of record NC_037668.1, on the reverse strand, counting down.
AGGAAAGCGCCCACCGAAGGTCTCCTTTCCACTCGCGGTGTGAAGTAGAAGACCACGGGGCACAAAGATTCTGTTAGCTTCTTCCTGGACCTTTCTTCTGAGCAGGTAGTGAAAGAGCCCAAACTCAGGGGCTGGGAGGCCTTGTAACAGACACATCCCCATGCTGGGCCTCGGTTTCCTCATCTATAAAATGGGGAATTTGTAGTGGAAGGTTCCCTCTGGTTCTATACAGCAGTAACGGTGTGTAAGGCTGTGATTCCAGAGGCTCAAAGGCAGCTCAGAACCACTGAAAAAGGGAGGCTCAACCCAAGGATTTCTCATCTTGCTCTGTTGCTAAGTTTTTTCCTTATTCTCCCTCGCAGTATTCCATTATAATAGAGGGATTCCTGGTTCTCACTCCCCAGCAAATCACTGGGGTTGCTGTTTCTGGAAAAAGGCTCTGGCACAAAGAGGTCCAGCTGGCTGTGGGGGGAGGCAGGGCAATGGAGAGAGCACCGAACAGGGAGTCAGGAGACCTGGAACCAGCAAAATTGGAGAGAAGAGACCAAGGGGAGCGTGTGGAGGTGCAGCGCCTCTGACTGCCTGGTGCTGTGGCTCATGGCTGGGGACACCAGCTGGTATTTAGAGGTCTTCTAACCTGACTTTCACATCAGCAAGCCAAGCAGCCTCCATCCCCTCCACCCACTGTCCCCAGAGTCACAGCCCAGCCCAGTCCTTGATTCACTACTCTCTAGGGACAGCTCTGAACTTTCTACCTTCCTGCCAGGTTGCCCGGGGCAGCAGAGCTGTTTGGAGCCTGCTCCCCTGGCTGTCCCTCCAAGCCTTTTCCTCACTCAGCACCGGCCGGTGAGGAGTCCCAGTGACCACAGCCTGCAGAGCAGAGAGTACCAGGAGGGGGATTCTGTGACTTCTAACCCAGCACTCTCTGAGCATCCCTCACCCACACATGTGACGTCCACAGAGCCACAGCAGTCACAGAATCAGGCAGCCCCACTTTGTCTCTGCCTTGGAACCCCAGAGGTGTGCTTGCTGGGCGCCTGAAGCTGGTCACTGTTCTTATATCTTAACTGCCTCACTCCCGTCCCCTCTCCTAGTACTGCCTAAGGTTCGAGAACATTAGAACTTAAAGAGGTCTCTTCCATTACCAGCCTCCTTCTTCAACAAATAAGGAGAACAAGGACTAGAGAAGGGCATGACTTGTAGGAGACGACACAGTGAGTCAGGGCTGATTGAGCTGGGAGAGCACCCTGCCCTGCTCACTCATACCAAGGGCTCTTCTAACCTCCATCTCCCTGGCTGTATTTTTCCAGCCTCCATCTCTCCCTGAGTCTCCCTGATTCTTCCACTTGAGCGTCTCTACGATTCTATTTGTTGGTATTGACTCCCACCTGCCCACCTGCTCTTCATCGTCTGCACTGGCTGTTCGTGGGCCACAGGCAGTGCAGGGTGCTGCCACAGTGCCGCCTGGTCTCTCGGGTACTGGCTGACCCCACCTCTTAGGACAGGGGACCTGTCTATGTGGATCAATCAGGACAGGAACTGGATGACCCACCATCTTCAGGGCCGGGGAAACCCAAGGTCAAAGCTCTGCCCCCTGTCCTAGGGAAGAACTCAAGATTCCAGTAGCTGTCTGTGTGAACGAACTCCCATAAGCACCAACCTGGGCTCAAGGGTTGAGCTGGACAAAGGGGAGAGATGACCATTTTCCTGGAAAGTTTCAGGGTTCCTGGAAAGGAAGCTGACTTCCTTCCTATTGTTGCAAGCTGCTGGCTCCTGGTGATGCCAGCTTGATGCCACTTTGAGAATAAATTGTTTCTGATATATTAGCAAATAATGGGCAAGTAAAGTTTAGTATTCAACAGCCCACTGAGAGTCAGGAGGTCACAGAATCAGAGGTATTGAAAAAATCACAGAGGGATCTTAGAGTTTATCTCATTGAGGGGTACGGCTGAAGGAAGAACCTGGGCATTTGGAGTCACATTTGGCTAGGATTTTAGCTACGTGACCTTGGGGAAATTATTTAATGTCTCTTACACTCAGTTTCTTCATCTGCCAAAGATGCTAATAAATATCTTCTTCATAAGGTTTTATGAGGATTAAATAAAGTATTTTAAATGGCTATCAACTAGAAAGGCTTCCCATGACATATACTTCTGAGGAGGTATTGCTGGGTTTTTATGACCACAGATTTTTTTTCTTCTAGGACTCCTTCTGCTGTCCTCTAAGCTGGAAGTCAGAAACTCTGGACTTGCTTCTTGGCTTTGCCACTAACTTGCCATACTATCACAGCTGGGCAAGTCATAGACTCCCCAGATGTTCTAACTTAGAGATGGAAGAGCCTCAACTCTTTTGTTTCACATGTGAGCAAAGTGAGGCTCAGGGAGGGGAAATATCTTGTCTAGGATCACCAAGAAACAGCTGGAACCAGAAAAGAGCTCTCTTCATGAAATGATAACATTGCATTTTCACAGGGGATTTCCAGAGTCGTACTCCAATCTGACAACTCCATGATTCAGAACCTCAGGAGAGGACAGAGGTGGCTAGGGATCCAGATGTCCCTTACCCTCAGATCACGGAGTAGACAACCCCCCCTTTCTCTTCCAAGTAGAAATGAGCCTGCTTCAAACCTCTCATTGTGAGTGTGCCTTCTGCTTGGTGATCAGATTCAAGAGTGCTGCAGCGTCTCAGAAGAGAGGCATCCCATGAGGCATACATTTTATAATGTGGAGCCATGTAGAGTCCAACTTCAGGCCTAAAAGCTTGAGTTAAAAACACATTAGGAGGCAGGCTGGACTTGAAACAGGAATGAGAGTGGCTTAATTTGAGTAGGCCCTACACCTCCCTGCTTCTCCAGCTTGACCCAGGAGGTCTGGATGCCTAGTGAAATAACTAATTTATAGACTAATTACTATACTTTCCATTGTCTGTATTTTTCCCATCTCTTGACAGTTACCCTCTTGTACCTGTGCCACGTGAGGGTCCTTGCTGTGTCACTAACCAGCCTGAGGCACTATCAGATTCTGCATCAAGTTGGCTAGTTGGAACATGTCTGAGAGGAGTTTTTACTGCAAATGTCAGAAAAGAAAACAAGGAACTAATATTATTGAGTGCCTATGTGCCAGATACTGTTCTAGGTGCCTCCACATGTCCACATATTATGTTATCCCCATGAGTAAACATTCCCATTTGTTAGATGAGTTAGAAATAGGGAGGATAAGTGACTTGCCTAGGGTTACACCACTAGAGAGTAATGCAAGCAGGGTCCTAGCCCTATTATTCCTTAGAGACCGGAAGTTCCTCCACCTAACAATTGCTGTTTCTGTTGTTCTTGTTATGATTTCACATCAATGGAACACCAGAGCCCGCTGTTTGGCCAGCCAAGAACCGGGCAGTAGACGCTGCTGCAGCCAAGAACACTTGCTGGCTAAAAAAGGAAATAACTTTCTATATGTGAATTCTGGCCAAATGATGGCAGAGGCCAAAGAGTCTGGGAATCCTGACTACTGTGGGCTGAGGGCCCCAGTGTAATAATTAATTCTAGGAACAGCATATGTAAGAGATGGCCAGCCAGTAAGCCAGAAGCTAAAAGGAAAAACCCTGGGTCTCTTATGAGGCAAGGTAATGTGGGAAAAGTCCTGCTCTCAGAGTTAAGAGACTGGAGTTCTGGGCACAGGCTTATCATCATCTATCAGTCCTAGTCCTTGGTTTTCTTTCTCGTCAGAGACATAGAGAGGATGTGGGCTCTAGAGTTAGGCTAGCTGGATTCAAACACTTTATGCAGCATTTGCCAGTTGTGGCACTTAGTACAAGTACTTAGCCTCTGAGCCTCAGTTTTCTCATCTGTGAAGTGGGGCAATACTACTTTCCTTGCAGGATTAAAGGGAGGGTTAGAAAGTATAGTTATAAAGGGCTTCACACATCGGAAATACTGAAGTTAGTGTTGTTATCACTATTCTTAACTTCCCCGGACCCTTGTCATCTTGTTTAAAAATAAGGAGTTGAGTTTGATTGATCTCTACATTCTGGTCAGCTCTACTGCACTATAAATCTGTGACAAATGGGGGAAATAATAAAGAAATGTGGGTATTATAATAGAATTTTCATTAGCAATTAATTGCATGCGTACTAAGTAACCCCCTTGGAGTAATTAAGAAGGACCTCCCAATATTTTGTTGTAACTTAATATCTCCATTTACTACTCCCTTTCATTCACTTTTTGTAAACATTTTTTCTTCCAATGGTTTAAGAAAATTATTTATCCTAGCACAAATCTTTCTTCACTTTACTCCCTTCTACTTCCTTGGCTTTGAAACAACTGTCTGCCAGCAGGGTGTCGCTGAGTGGACCCATCTGTTCTTGTCAGAATAAAATAATTAAATTTAAAAAGGAGTTAATTATCTGCCATTGGTACCACTGGCTGGAGTAGGAGGAAGACTGAAGTGAGTACTTCATCTCGCTCATCTCTTCTCCCCTCTTATCTCTATCTTCCTTTCCCCTCTACAGTGAGCAAGGTTCAGGGATGCTGGCCCTCAGTGGACTTCCATTTCTGAGGAAGGTGCCCACACTGCCCAACTCAGTAGCTACAGTTATATCATGTGCCTAATCATTTCTCCTGAGGCTGAAGTAGTTTCCCCAAACATAAATCAGGGAAAGAATGAAAATCCTAAATGTAAGAATTAGCACCAATCGCTTACAATCAACTTCCTATCGGAACAATGATCTCAACGAACATTCCCTCTTCCATCATCTTATATAAAAGTGGCCAGCCTTTGACTGGCTAGGATTTTCCAAACAAGAAACTTTAGGTGATTTAGATAGAGTTTAGCACAACTGTTAAGGCAGGGACACTGCTGCCAGATGAGCTAGGAGCTGGGTTTGACTCCATCTCCACCTCTTACTAGCAGTGTGATCTTGCTCAAGTTACCCTCTCTGAGCCCTGTAAAAAAAGATGAGACGCCATGCATGGTGGCTCATGCCTGTAATCCCAGTCCTTTGGAGGCCGAAGTGGGTAGATCGCCTGAGCCCAAGAGTTTGAGACGAGCCTGGGCAACAGGACAAAATCCCATCTCTTAAAAAAAAAAAAAATACAAAAAATTAGCTGGGTGTGGTGGTGCACACCTGTGGTCCTGGCTACTTGGGAGGCTGAGATGGGAGGATCATCTGAGTCCAGGAGGTCAAGGCTCCAGTGAGCTGTGATTGTGTCACTGCACTCCAGCCTGGGTGACAAAGTGAGACCCTGTCTCAAAAAAAAAAAAAAAAAAAAAAAAAGAATACTCCCCACTTCCTCAGGTTGTTGCGAGAACCAAATGAAAACAGATATAGAAAGACACTTATAGAGTGTCTGGCACATAGAAAGGTGTCAGTGAATGTTATTTCTATTATTATTATTATCACCTATATCCAAATTCTTTCTTTGTGTGTAACTGGGTAAACTAGGTGTAGTTGGGAATATCAAAGGATGACAAAGATTACTGAAGTCGCTGAGGATCAAGACCCCTCTCTCATGTAATTCTCCCTACATATCCGTTTTAAGGAGAAATTATTGGGGTGAGAGGAAATCAGAAAAAAATGTACACAAATGAATAAGGTACAAAAGAGTTCTGACATGAAGATTCTGCTTGGTGCTTTGCTTTATAAAGCTGCCTTGATGTCTGGCATGACGGAGGGGCTCGATAAACACTTTCTGAACTAAACTGCCCTGACATGATACTATTTCTCAGGCAGCCTTTAAGTGAGGCCCTTTGGGTCCTTTCACAACAGAATTCTCTTAATTGGGAAGCAAGTGAACTCTGCCCTGCGCCACATTCCACTGTATGGCGAGTGGAATTACGGCATGGGCCCAGGGGGTTGTTATTATTACTATGAATAACAACCTTTATTGAGAACCAGAGATTTGTTAGATACTGTCCAGAACATGTGTCGTTGTCCAGAATTAGACTCAGACTCTGTGGAGTGGTCTTGTCATCTAATTTTGACAAGCTTGGATAAGTTCCCCAGTACTATGAGGGCAGGAGGCAGTGAGGGAGTAGTCCATGGTGATGGCATTTCTGCTTGAGACACATTCAGTCCTGCTGAGAGAATGGTTCTGTCACAGGTAGAAGAAAGACTCAGTGGCTTCCATCTGCCTGGTGTTCTGGTCACCATCGTCATTGGGCAGGTGTCCCTATGCCAGCTTCCCAGGGAGGCCCCTCCACTGACGTGCAGCATGGCCCCAACGTGTTGCTTGGCCTCTGTGTGCCTTCTCATCCTTTTCTTCAGCAACTGGTAAAGAATTGCCTGGATCAATTTGGCATTAGGTGTTTTAAGAGACTTAAATGCTCTCAATTCATCCATTGTTGTTTTTATAAAGTACATACCACACTGTGCAGGGTGTGGTGTTGAGCACTAAGGGGTTTGGGGTGGGGGGAATTTCAGGAGGAGAATACAGTGATGAACAGAAAAGCAGTTTGTTTTCAAAGAGCTCAGGGTTGAGTGGGAGAGAGAATACATGGCTTGTAGAGCAACTAATTCTCAGGTGTGTGAGACCTCAAAGGTGTGTTCAGCCCAAGGCCCGGCTGCTGACTTGGGGGACACAGAAATTATTGTAAAATACTATATTAGAAGGGCTATGATGTGTGGCTCCACGGGACAGAACGGGAATCAATAGAAAGAAGAGAATTTTCAAGGCATCCCTGTGGTAGCACCTCACTCACTAGCAATATACCTTCTTAAGCAGGAGAGACGAGAGTGCAGTCACAGCAAGTGTGCTGGGAGGTACCTGTCATCGGCAGCCTACCTAGTTGATGCTGCAGCTACTACTAAAAGACTGCTACAAGCATGGACGTTACTAATTGTGCAGTCCTTTACATCCCCAACCACATTTAGAGGCTTCAGATTAGGCCCTCAGGAGCAACTCATGGACCAAGCATGGCCTATCATGTGAGTTGAGAATAACTCCAAACTCCTAGGCATGGCTGTTAAAGCCCTCCACAATCTGTTTCTGCCTGCTCTGCACTCTCCCTCCATGCTCTGCCCATTGTACTCTAAAACCATGCTGGCTTTCATTTCAATGAATTTGTTCATGCAATCTTGCTTTTGTCTGAAATCCCCTCATCTCTTCTGTAACTCCTCCACCCACTCCACACCCCTACAAACATCACATACCCCTAACTCCTCCACAGGAGTTATCTCCACTGGGAAGTCCTCTCGAAGGTCTAAAACTTGATGAGCTCCACTCTTGGAGGGAAGACGGAATGAAACTTTCTGGCATGCACCAGGCTTGAACAGAAACTCTGGAATGAAGCCCTGGTTCTTCCCCCATTAATTGTTTCTTCGAACGAATCACTTTTATATGTTTCCTCCTCTGCAAAACACAGGCAATAACAATCACCCCACAGAGTGGTTATGAGGATTCATTCATTCAACAATAAAAATTGAATGTCTATAACATTCTGAAGGTATTCGGTCTTGAACAGAACAAATATGAACCTGCTCTCTTGGAACCAACAAGAGAATGTAGAAGCACATTTTGAACAGTATGTAAGCTTTTATTTTTATTTACTTATTGTGAGGTTTTATTTTTACTGCTGACCTTAAGAAGAAAGATTTGAGCCTCCTTAGGACCTCTTTTCAATATTACTGCTAGCCAAACATTTTCTTCAATCATTAAGAAAGCATTTATTGTGTACCAAATGAGAGAACCTGATGCAATAAGAATACAAAGTAGAAGACATAGGGCTTTTAACTTTGAGAAGCATAATACCCATTTGAGAGAAAAAGCTGTTAAATACTTGACAGAAGGAATCATGCCTGATTTTATTAATTTTTCTTTTTTTTTTTTTTTTTTTTGAGACGGAGTCTCACTCTGTTGCCCAGGCAGAGTGCACTGGCATGATCTCAGCTCATTGCAACCTCCACCGCCCAGATTCAAGCGACTCTCCTGCCTCAGCCTCCTGAGTAGCTGGGATTACAGCTGCCCACCACCATACTGGGCCAATTTTTGAATTTTATTGGAGATGGGGTTTCGCCATGTTGGCTAGACTGGTCTTAAACTCCTGACCTCAGATGATCTGCCCGTCTTGGCCTTCCAAAGTGCTGGAATTACAGGTATGAGCTACCACGCCCTGCCAATTTTATTAATTTAATAGACATCATTGAGTGCCCAGTGTGTGTCAGGCCTTGCACCTCTTCGGGACTGTTCTCATGACTCAGAACAGTGGTGAGCACATAAAGGGGACTCAGCAAAGTATCTGCAGGTTGACTGACAGACAAATGTTTAGAAAACAAGTCTAAGGAAATATATAACCAAGTGTGAGAATGCATCCTGCATGCTGGATGGTAATTTAGAGTCTTCTGGAGTTCAGGAGACACCAAAGAGGGCTGAGGTCAATTTTAGAAGACTTCTCCATTTTGCTGTAGATTTGCGGAGTCAGCGGAAAAGGTTCTGGCTATGAGTTTATGATTAATCCGGGTTGCTCTGAAATGATTTTTGAAAAACATTGGCCGTGTAGGGAGACTACAATGTCACCACAAGAAGGAGCACTGGGCTGGGCGCGGTGGCACACGTTTGTAATCCCAGCACTTTGGGAGGCCAAGGCGGGAGGACCAACTGAGGTCAGGAATTTGAGACCAGCCTGGCCAACATGGTGAAACCCCTTCTCTACTAAAAATACAAAAATTAACCAGGCATGGTGGCACACGCCTCTAATCCCAGCTACTCCAGAGGCTAAGGCAGGGAAAATTGCTTGAAACTGGCAGGCAGAGGTTGCAGTGAGCTGAGATGGTGCCACTGCACTCCAGCCTGGGTGACAAAGCAAGACTTCATCTCAAAAAAAAAAAAAAAAAAAAAAAAAAGGAACACTGGATTAAGAATGTAGGTGCCTAAGTTTTATTTCTGGCCATTTGGCCATATAGTTCACAAAATAAAAGCAGAAAATGATTTATGCTCACTATACACAAAATCCTTCCTCTGGCCCTCTTCCTCTTATCTAGCATCATGTTACTATTGCCAAACAAGTTCCCTAGTGGCCCCTCCAAATTTTGCTTTATCCCAGGATAGGACATGTTGAAAGAGGATGTTGGAGGTTCGGGAGTGAAGAACCTTTAGAGTTGGGATGGTTCTCTTCCAGGTTCTAGGGACCATCTCTTTTTGCCTTGCTGATTTCAGAACTTGTATCAGTGGCAGAGGGCTTTAGAACACAATTCCCTAGGACCCTCCCCAAAACCCATAAACCAGATTCGGGCTCCTGCCCCACATTCCCATAACACCTTATACTTCTTTAATGTTAACACGCATCATGTTTTATTGAAATTATGTATTTACTGTCTGCTGTTAATTAAGGGGTATAAAGACAGTTACACTCAGTGAAGGCAGGGAATCCTTGTTTGTTTCCCCTCCTTCCTGCTGTATCCTCATTGTCTAGAATGATGGCTGGCACCCTGTAGTCACTCAATAAACTTATTAAATGAATGAAAAAAAGGACATTCTAGGCAGAGGGAACATAAGAAGCCAAGATACGTGGGTGAGAAATGGTGAGATGTGTATATGTACATGGGAAACTGTGTAGCTTAAGTATTGAGTGTGTGAGTGGAAAAGCGGAAAAACGACAGCATGAGACTGTACAGGGTTTCAAATGGCAAGTTAAGCAGCTTAGACTTTCTAAGTGGTAGGAAGCCAGTGAGGAGAACTGCTAAAGCAGTGAGGTAAATTGCCATTGTGTTTGATAGCATTTATTCATGGCATGGGCAGCTTCCTATGCCCCTCCTAACACACTTCCTGCCAAGAAGCAGATAATAATCTACAAAGTAGTTTGTATGCTATACGCCCAGTAAACTCACTGAGTATCTAATCTACAAATTTCCGTGGCTGAGACAGGGGTATCCAAAGGGAGCCAATGTAGCTGGAAAAGTAACTACAGTCAGAGACCTTTCCCATTCTAAACTGAGCATCTGGTACACGGCAGCAATTTTAAGTTTCTCTGACCTTGCCTGAGCGTCAGCAGGAAGTCATACATGAAAAACCCTTCACCTTATTTCCTCTGCCTGGGCCCAGGAGGTCTGCCTCACCCCCATACCTCCTCAGATAGTATTTCTTGTTCCCTGCCAATAAGACGTCCTTCCTAATACTGCCTTTCTGGTTTTCCAAGGTGTTCCTTTCTTGTACCTGTGCTTTACGTCTTCCAGGTGGAATTCCTTGGACAGCACTGAAGGAGTCAGCAGTCAAGCCTCTTGGCAGACTAGACCAAAGGGTCACATTCTTTGACCCTTTCTGGAACTATTTTTATACTTCCTTGGGGACTTGCAAGGAATGAGTGACAGAGTGAGATCAAGGGAGAAGTCTTCAGGGACTGAGTGTGGAAAACTTGCCCCAAATCCTGGAAGAATATGACCTTTGTTTCTTTTTGTTTCCTTTCTATTTCCATTTTCTTCTCATTTCCTCCCCTTCTACTCTTGCTTCCATTTCTTTTCTCCTTTGTAATGCACCTTTCTCTACTTTCTAATTTCTCTTTCTCCCTCCTTCCTCTACCTCTCATCCTCCCCCACCGCTCTCATTGCTAGTAATGGCTACCTTTGATTCAGTTCTTATTTGCTGAACACTGTGTTAAGTGCTTTGTATGCATCGTTTCATGGCACTCTATGAGTTAATAGTATGTCCATTTTGCAGGTGAGGAAAGTGAAACACAGACTGAATCATTTATCTAAGCCCAGCAGATGGTAATAGAAATTTGTCAAACCTCAGTAAGTTAACTCCCGCATCTGTCTTTTCTTAACCCTTACATAGTCTTTTTCTCCATTTCCAACTCCCCCTTGTCCTTGCCTTTTCTTCTCTTCTTTTTATTCCTCCCCTTCTCTCCCTCCTTCTTTTTCTCAGACACTCACCATAGCTCAGTCACTGCACGTGTGTGGCTGACCCTGAAGATGCTGAACACTGTATATGTGCCCAGAAGAGAGGACAGACAATTCAAACTTTTATCTAATCAGCCATTTTCCTTTTGAGCACACGCTCCACAATTTTCCACATTTGGAGGCTGAAAGAGGGGGCGCTTCGCCACCTAAGGAAATGGGGCAGATGTCTGATCACAAATGACAGGAAAGGCCTCAATACATGGATGGGTCTTTGATATAGAGAGGAGCAGAGATAAGACCCTTTCTGCTCACTCAGGAACTCCCTCATTCCCAGGGACTCTGTATACTCTCAAGGTGGGGAACCTGGGGTCTGAGAGAAGACAGGGCCAGGAGGTTGGTCCCTGTCAAGGCAACAATCAACTCAAGAGCTGAGGAAGCCTGGACTATAAAATGCACCACCCTGACCCCATCTTTCCCCACAAGGCTGAAGAATGTTCAGACAGAAACCAGGAGCACGTTGGCAGCAAAGATATGAAGGTCAATTTTGAATTTGACAAACCTCTAAAGTCCCACCCAAATCTGAGGTTTTATGATTCTAAGAAAGGAACATTTATGCTCCATTCCCTCCGAGATCTTTGTCATCCTGTTGGTTAGGAATGATTAGAGACTTACACTGTAAGAACATATATTATTCACTAAGTAAGAATTCTGGAGGTAGGGAGCCTCAAGAGTTGCTTCAGAGGCCTCAGGGCACTGGTTGACATTTCTGAGATTCTCTGGACAGCTTTAGACATCTTAGTTCATACAACTCTGTCCACAGGCAGGAAGCGGTGGGGGCAAGCGGAGCTCACTCCTATTCACTGGGGGATGGGAGCACTGTGAGTAGGCTCCCTCCTGTTCACCAGGGGATGGGAGCACTGTGAGTGAGGTTCCCTCTTGTCACAGGGGGATAGGAGCACTGTGAGTGAGGCTCTCTCCATTTACTGGGAGGTAGAAAAACCTTTTCTGGAGCATTCCCTCTACTTTAGATTCTCCCCATACCTCACCTACCAGAACTAACTGCAGAGGAGATTGAGAAAGCAATACCTGGCTTTTTCACCCTGCCAATGGGAGGCAGGCAAGAAACAGGGAATTGGTTTTCTATTGGGTAGGAAACAACAGTGCCTGTTAGCCCCTCCTTCCTTCACTCAACTAACATGTATTAAACACCTACTGTGGGCCAGGCTCTGGTGATACAGAAGAGAAGACAGTCCCCATTTTCAAACAGTCCCTACTGGGAGAACACAGACAGGCAGAGGATTACAACACAAGGCGGCAAGCACTGGGAGACAAGTAAGTGTCCTGGGGACCATCACAGGAGCTGAAGAGGCTCAGCTTCAGGGAAGAGGGAGGGTTGGAGGAGGCAATGACTGGGTTAAGTTTTGAAAGGTAAATGGGATTCAGCTAGGAGTGAGGGGACATGTAGAGGTACAGAAGGAGGGCATTTGGAAAGATTTAGCATGGCTGGACAAAAGGAACTCATGTGGACAGGCAGGAAGAGGCTGGAAAAGCAGACAAGTGCCAGATGAGGGAGGATTTTGTAAGGGACATAAAGTTTTGAGACATTTATTCTGGACATAAGGCTGGATAGATGTGTGTGTGAGAACCTTACTTAAGTGAGACACACAAACTTAGCAGCAGGGCAAGCTGAGCTGTGTGGTTGGAATGGCTGTGTTGCACTGAGGCATGGGAGATCAACTTTGCCTTACCAGCCAGAGGAAGTGAGCACTTATCTGTGATACGGTTAGCTGGTGTGACCAAAGCACACTTTTTGTTTGCCACCTCCCAACACAGCTGGTCTATGCTGGACGGTTCTGATTTTTGCAGAGTGCTTCCTGAGGGGCCAAATTTGCCGACTGCATCCTCACTCTTTCCTCCTCCACCTAGTTCTGCCCTCTGGAGCCATAAAAATATTCCTTTTCCATCCAACAGCCATTTAAACATTTGGAACAGTTGTGGAATGATTTTCAGAATGTCACATACCTCATATCACTTAATCCTCAGAATTCTCTGGTGTAGCTATTCCCACCCCTGTCTGATAAATGAAGAAACAGACTCAGTGAGGTAAATGCCCAGTCACATTTGCAGATCCCAATCCTGTGTTCTTTTTAATAATCGTGTTTCTCCAGGTGCGGTCCCTCGCTGCCTACATCAGAACCACTTGGGCCACTTGTTGTAAATCCAGATTCCTGGGGGCCATCCCAGACCTCCTGAAGTAGAATTACTGGGGCAAGAGCAGAATCCATATTGTAACACACCTCGATTTCTAGATCCATTAAAGTGTGGGAGCCATGCTCTAATTTTGCTAATATGGCTACTTTGAATCTTCTCTTTCTTTTTATTTTTGCTGGGAAATGAGAGAGAGCTTTTCTTTGGTTGCTTTGACTTCTAAGTTGCATTGTCTTAACGAACCCACTGGATGGATCAGTGGAATCCCAGAACATGATAGACCTTCCAGACCTTCACAGAACATCCTTCTCCTTTTCTCTCTTTCTCTCTCCCCCATTTGCAGAAGTTTTGCCATCTGTGACCTGGCTGTGCCAAGATGGGCGATTGGAGCTTCCTGGGAGAATTCCTGGAGGAAGTACACAAGCACTCGACCGTAGTAGGCAAGGTCTGGCTCACTGTCCTTTTCATATTCCGGATGCTCGTGCTGGGCACAGCTGCTGAGTCTTCCTGGGGGGATGAGCAGGCTGATTTCCGGTGTGATACGATTCAGCCTGGCTGCCAGAACGTCTGCTACGACCAAGCTTTCCCCATCTCCCACATTCGCTACTGGGTGCTGCAGATCATCTTCGTCTCCACGCCCTCTCTGGTGTACATGGGCCACGCCATGCACACTGTGCGCATGCAGGAGAAGCGCAAGCTACGGGAGGCCGAGAGGGCCAAAGAGGTCCAGCGCTCTGGCTCTTACGAGTACCCGGTGGCTGAGAAAGCAGAACTGTCCTGCTGGGAGGAAGGGAATGGAAGGATTGTCCTCCAGGGCTCTTTGCTCAACACCTATGTGTGCAGCATCCTGATCCGCACCACCATGGAGGTGGGCTTCATTGTGGGCCAGTACCTCATCTACGGAATCTTCCTGACCACCCTGCACGTCTGCCGCAGGAGTCCCTGTCCCCACCCGGTCAACTGTTACGTATCCCGGCCCACAGAGAAGAACGTCTTCATTGTCTTTATGCTGGCTGTGGCTGCACTGTCCCTCCTCCTTAGCCTAGCTGAGCTCTACCACCTGGGCTGGAAGAAGATTAGACAGCGATTTGTCAAGCCGCGGCAGCACGTGGCTAAGTGCCAGCTTTCTGGCCCCTCTGTGAGCATGGTCCAGAGTTGCACACCCCCCCCCGACTTTAATCAGTGCCTGGAGAATGGCCCTGGGGGAAAATTCTTCAATCCCTTCAGCAATAATATGGCCTCCCAACAAAACACAGACAACCTGGCCACTGAGCAAGTGCGAGGTCAGGAGCAGACTCCTGGGGAAGGTTTCATCCAGGTTCGTTATGGCCAGAAGCCTGAGGTGCCCAATGGAGTCTCACCAGGTCACCGCCTTCCCCATGGCTATCATAGCGACAAGCGACGTCTTAGTAAGGCCAGCAGCAAGGCCAGGTCAGATGACCTATCAGTGTGACCCTCCTTTATGGGAGGACCAGGACCAGGTGGGAACAAAGGAGGCTGAGAGAGGAAAGATGTCTCTCTTCCGAACTGATGCTTTCTCACTGTCATCACTGCTTGGCTCCTTTGGACCCTGGGTCTCAATGACATTGCTCATTAATTCTAGAAACTGTAATCAGGGCTGTGGGATAGTAAGAGACATGACTATCCACCCAGACTGCAGTTCCCTCCCCACCCTCTACCCAGTATATGAAGCCTTTCAGGTTACTCATGAAACAGGGTAGAGGGAGGGAAGGGAAGCATGGCAAAAGCTGGCCTGGAAGGGATAGCCAGAGGGATAGAATGACTCTCTCTCTACATACCAGCAACATACCAGATGCATTCTTTAAGTTCCTACCTCCTTGACCTGATCACCCTCCCTCCTCCAAGGAAGAGCTCAAAGTTCCCAGCCAACAGAGAGCATGAATCAAGGAACTTGCATTATATGTGCTCCTTGAGTCTGTTATCTCCATGGACCATTCCTCAGAGTAGTGGTGAGATGGCTTTGGGTTACCTTTGGCTTCTCCTCCCTCTACTCAGTCTTAAAAAGGGTTTCTTGGAACTTTACCAGCAGCCTCAACTTTACAAATGCCTTGGTATATACCTTTGGCAAATGCCCCACCTTGGTGATGTTGCAACCTTTCCTTCTGCCAGGATGTACACCTAGCCTGTGAAGATGTCAGCTCTGCTAGGGAGTCACTGTACACACAAACTCCACTGGAATTCCTGCCAACATCTGTCATCCTGCAGCTCCTTTACAGTTCAATCCAATGATAGAAACCATCCCTTCCCTTTCTCCCTTGGCTGTTCACCCAGCCATTCCCTGAAGGCCTTATCGACAGGGATATCCAAGAAGCCGTTGTCCTCTCTCGAACCCTGACCAGATCCCCAGCCACTGAGGCCAGTGGAATTTCCCCAGGCCTTGTTAAAACAAAGAAAGCATTGTACTTCTCAGATTCCCCTTGTGGAAAAAAAATTCTGCTGTGAAGACGAAAATAAAATAGGAGAGAAAACACTGGAAAACTATATTCCCCTCCTATTTACTTCCTTTGCTGACTGCCAACTTAGTGCCAAGAGAAGGTGTGATAACAGCTATGGAGGCCCCCAGATCTCCCTCTCCTGGAGGCTTTAGCAGGGGCATGGAAATAGTAGGGGAATCTCCAGCTCTCTTGGCAAGGCTTTTATTTAAAGAGCACAGAGATTCCTATGTCTCCCTAGTGCCCCTAATGAGACTGCCAAGTGGGGGCTGTAGAAAAGCCTTGCCTTCTCCAGGGACTGGCCTTGTTTCTGTATTCACTGGATCCATAATGGGTTACTGTTGTTTTGGATGAAGGTAAAGGATGCTCAGAATTGTTGGATACTGAGACTTATAGAGAGATTATTGCATTATTAAAATGCACGTGTGTGTGTGTGTGTGTGTGTGTGTGTGTGTATGTGCTGATAGGATGGGTAAAGGCTAGGGGAGTCCTGAAATAAGGAAAGGAAACCACAGAGAAACTTGTGTCTTCCTGCTCTCCTCTCCGGCTGCCTCGCAGAGGGGCTAAGCCTCACTGTCTTGGTGTTATTAACCTAAACAGATAGGCACGAGAGGTTGGGACAGAGGAGGCTAAAGGCTCAGGAGGTTCAACTTCTGACTCACCTGCCCGTCTCTGGGCCCTCTGCTGATACTTGGATGCTATTGTTGGGTGGAAAGAAAAATGGGAGTGGGCAAGTGGAGGAAAGTGACTAGGATGCCATTTAGGAAGGAATGTCTAATCATCCCAGGTCCCTGGAGGGGTCACCTTTTAATCTATTGCCTAGCATTAATATTTTCTCTCCTTCTATCTCTGAAATGTTTTATGAAATGAGCGTTCTTGAATTGGAAGTTCTGTGGGATCAATCTTTGATGGTGAGGGTTTTAGAAAGGAAAAATTAAGTAAAATGTGTCATTTGTCTAAATAAAATCTATCTCTACATCTGTCTCTCTTTTGTTGTCCACTTCATGCTGTGACTACAAGAGGATGGCAGACTTGGTGGGGAAGGGAGCGCTTGGACTGTACCCATCAGTAAGCCAGTAATGCAAAGAGCTTTGAAGTCAGGCATGCAAGGGTTAAAATTCCAGTTGCTAACTTACATCTGGACTCCAGCAAGACAATCTCTGAGCCTTGGTTTCTTCATCTGTAAACTGGGCCCCGTTAATATCTACCTCATGGGCTGTTAACTGAGCTGTTAATTACCTCATAGGGCTGTTATCTGAGTTGACTGTAAAGAGTTCAGCAGAGTGCTTGGGAAATAACAGTCATTACATGGTAATTGTTGTTATTATCTGATTATTTTTGTTATTGTTTTGAATACACAGTATTTGGAAATGGGATGTTGAGGGATGATTCCAAAACTTCTCTTTATCAAGCCCACAATCTGCCTAATGTGATCAGATTAACTCACATTATTCTATTCTAACAATTAGAATAGAATTAAACAGGAATTAATGTATCATCAGTTCTAGGAACCATAGGCTCCAGGAGGTGATACATAAAAAACAAACAAAACAAAAAACTAACAAACTACACAGAAAAGAGGGGAGACCTGACCTGGACCTAAAAAATGAGAAGGCTTTAGAGAAGTATAGACCCCAAGGATGAGTCTGTGAAAAAGGTCTTTGTATTACCATTTTACAGATACGTAAACTGATGCCCAGGAGAGTTCCCTGAGAGTGGGGCTGCTTCTCACTGGCTCCCTGATTGATATTTCATCTATTTGGAAGAAGAGAAATAACTGTTGCTGCAAACAAAGGGTCAAGGGACCGACCACCTAGCCTTTCACCAACAAATGGGTGTCATTTCCGAGAGAAGATTAGGAAAGACAGACAGAAGTGTAATCTTACCTACCAATCAGTCTTCTTTACCAGGGCAGGAAAGCTTTTTTAAAAGGGTCTTGCAAAGAGATCATAGAACGCATATTATGACACCAATATGGAGACTTAGGAGTACCCCTGGCCTCTGTCTGAGGATAAGGTGCTCCACCCAGAGATACCGCAGTAGTCCAACTAAAGAAAGCACCTGGAACCCATTTTTTTTTCTCCTAGAAAAATAAAAATCAGTTTTAAAACATAGTCATTAACATTTAACAGTTCATTTTATGCCGGACTGCAAAAACTAAGGAACTTACAGTAAGATTTCAACCTCATGTATGTCTACTCTCATTTTCTTTCTTTCTCCCTCCCTTCTAAAGCTTCATCACTAAAGAGCATAATCTGGTTGGTAATAGAGTGAACACACTCCGAGTTGCAGGCCCCTTTAGGCCCATTTCCTTAAATTGCTTCCTCCAGTGCCAGATAAGAACAGAATGTCTACCAGAATGTTTCATTCCAATGGCTCAAGTGTTTAAGTGGTTAAATGCTAATAATACTCCTATGTAAAATCATAGTATGAATGGGTTTCAGATTTTTTCCTAATAGCAAATTGCGATACCAGAGAGAAAAACAGAAGAACAAGGACAGTAGGCATCTTGCAGGCATCTTGAAGGATTGCTGTCATGATGTGGAAATCAGGAAAACAGCGAGGCTGGAGGGAGCTGCCCACGTCCCAATCCTCAGGAAGTTCTGGAAGCCCCTGCAATTGGTCCTTGATAATAAACAGATTTTTTTAAATCCTAGATTTTTAAGTAGAATATGATTAGGGATTTTTCCTTTCATTGGTCACTTGATGGTCATCAGAGATAGGTAGGATCTATAGTTTTTTATTGTTGTTTCAAGTGGAAAATACTGTCACTCAACAAAGAATTACTGACCAGCTATTTTCAGCTAGGCATTCTGTTAGGCTTTAGGAGTATAATTTTAGAAACCAGACATGGTTCCTGCTTTTTGGATCTTACAGTCTGGTGGGGAAGGCACTCTAACACAAATAAACAAATAAAATAATTGTGTGTGTGTGTGTGTGTGTGTGTGTGTGTGTGTGTGTGAGACAGGGCTCACTGTGTTGCCCAGGCTGGAGTGCAGTGGTGCGATCTTGGCTCACTGCAAACTCCGCCTCCTGGGTTCAAGCGATTCTTGTGCCTCAGCCTCCCAAGTAGCTGGGATTACAGGCATGCACCACCATTTTTAGTAGAGATGGAGTTTTGCCATGTTGGCAAGGCCGGTCTCAAACTCCTGGCCTCAGTGATATGCTCGCCTCAGCCTCCCAAAGTGCTAGGATTACAGGTGTGATTCACTACACCCAGGGATAAATAAAATAATTTAAATTGTGACAAGTGTCATGAAAGAAACAAGGGGTTAACAAAGGTGGGCTGAGAGATTCTAGTATTCAGATAGGGCAGCAGAAAGTCCTTTCTGAGGAGGTAACATTGAAGCTGAGATGTGACAGTTTAGAAGCCAGGCACTGATGCGCAGGGGAAGAACCCAGGTGAGTAAATCTAAATTCCTTCCAGAAAATTCCAGAATACAGCTTTCCCTTATCTCACTTTGGTCCAACATTTTTGAAAGACAGAATTCAAGCAGTAACTAAAACAGCACAGTTTGGCACCAACTGTAGCAAAACACACATACCTCTTTCTACAAAAAATTCAAAAGACTGAAATCTTTTCACTCAAGGAAGCAAAAGGAGCATATGTAAAAGATCTGAATTAAAACAAGAAAATATATGTTAAGTTCTAAAAGCCCTATTTTTTTTTTTTTTTCATGATCAGGAAGACTGTCAGAATCCACTAGTATCAATTCTGATAACACACTTTGGCCTATTCCATGGGGTATGACTGGAGAGGGGAGGCAGGGGTGCTCGGGTACAGAAGGGAGTCCAGTCCAGGCTTGTTGGAAGAAGACTATATCCAAAGGCACTGGGAGAGAGTCAGCAGGGCATGGCCCAGAGTAGCCTTAGCATCAGGAAAGTCAAAGCAGCAAAACATCAAGTACACAGAGAGGTGGGGAATGCAGAGGGTGGAGGAGCACATAGCAGGGAAGCCAGGCCACGGAAGTTGTGTAAGACACCAGACAGGCAGGCAGGCACTGTTGGGGACATGTCTCAGCTGGCAGTAAGGCTCCAGACCCTGATCTGGATTTGGAGCTGGACTTCCAGACTCAGGGAAGGGAGTCTGACATGGGCAGAGTGGAGCTTCATCCTAGTAGCTGGGTTACTAAGCAAGGCACTAGGACAGCGTCTTGGATAGAGTACAAGCAGGCTCTTGTACTCTTGTGGGGCCCATTATCAGAATTACAGAGGTGTGGATGAATGAACTGAGTCAAGTTATGGGTGGCAATATATATGATGTTTATAGATACAGTACCTTCAAAGCCTTAAACCAAAGGAATGACAACTGTGAGACTTCTAAGCACCTCATCAAGCCAGCGGGTGGGGAGATGATATGGGGGATGGAGGCTAATGCTTTTCTTTATCTATCACCACCTTCAGCTAAGGGTAGCACAGCCCCGGGGAGGCCATGGCTTGGAAACAAGACTCAAGCCCCGTCAGTCCCTTCAACTTGACTGAATTTTCCATTACCCGGATTCAAGGCCCTTATGGGACTGTGTGCATGTACTTGTGAACAAAGGGTTTCTCAGAGGAAGTGAGAACCATGCAGGATCCTTTCAGGAGTGTTCATTGCCCTGGGCTCTGCAGCCTGGCCAAGGCTAAATCCCCTCCAGCAGCAGCTGCTCTTCAGTCAACAGGGGGATTCAGGGAAGGGTAGAAAGTTATTTTATACTTGTCTTTCAATGTGATAAAATATAACCTGGAGGGGTTTACATTTACAAAGGTTTGAGGTAAAATTGCACATTTGAAACCATTATAAAAACTTGTATAGGGTGTAGTTGACTGGGGAAAAGTCAATTTAAAAACCCTTGCATATTTTAATAGTAATAATGAAATACACCTTCAATTATTAAGTGCTTGCTGTTTTCTGGGCATTGTGCTAAGAGATTTTATGAATTGCTATTTCATCCTTACAGTAATCCTATGAGGTTATTTGACCCCATTTTACAGATAAGGAAACTGAGACTTAGATTCAGTAACTTGCACAGCGACTAGGCAGTAGGACTGGGATTCGAACCTGCCTTTTACTTCTCTTAAGTGCTCATCATATATTCTTAAGTAAAAAGGCAAGACACAAAATTGTATGTGTAGCATGATTATGATGTGTAAAATTAGGCATTCATGCTTGGTGTGGTATCCCATTGCACATCTATAGTCCCAGTTATTTGGGAAGCTGAGGTGGGAGGATCACTTGAGCCCAGGAGTCCTAGGGCAGCCTGGACAACATAGCAAGACCCCTATCTCAAAAAAAAAAAAGGCATTTATAAGAGCAAAGACTTGAGGGAAACAAACAAAAATGAAAGCAATTTGGTGGATTGGTGGGGGTGCTTTAATTCTCTTAATTTTGTAAACTATTTTAATGTAAAGATGCTATTTTTGAAATTAACACACTTAAAATACACTTATATTCAACTTTTGGGCTAAATTTGGTGTTGCCCTGGGGTGGCTGCCAGGAGCTGCCTTTC
Source organism: Theropithecus gelada (assembly GCF_003255815.1). NCBI lineage: Eukaryota > Metazoa > Chordata > Mammalia > Primates > Cercopithecidae > Theropithecus > Theropithecus gelada. The sequence continues at coordinate 14,121,516 of NC_037668.1, read as the reverse complement.
AGTTTCTGCAATCCTCATGCCTGGGAAAATTGTTTTGTTTGGGCTCAGACTGTCACCCTTAAATGGGATATGGTTAGCAGGAGGTGCCCATGCCAGGGTCCTGGCAGCCAACTGTGTGACAGCAGATGGCCCACCAGCTGCAGCCTCTGGGAATGGCGGAGCACTAGAGTGAATTGGGAGGTATGGTTTCCCCCATGAACTCTTCTTACACATCCCAGTGTGGTGAGCGCCCACTGCACACCACGTCAGGGCCACGGGCAGGCACCGTTTGGGAGGATATCAGTAAGAGAGAAACCTGCCCTCAACCACTCAGGACCTTGTAGAGGAGGGGAACAATGCCATATTACCAGGGAGCAGTGCTCAGTGTGGTAAGAGGAAAAAATGGCACTGAAGGTCTTCAGAGGAAGGGGAGAACCTGGGGAGGAGGAAGAGCTCAGGAAGGGCTTCATAGAGTTGGTGGCACTTGAAATTGCCTTTGAAAGAGGAATAAGTTTTCCTATGTCAGAGGAGAAGACTTTCCAGTGGAAGAAAATGGCACAAATTAAAACAAACAAACAAACACCAGCAACAGAATCAATGTAGAACTGGTGTGTTCCAGGAGCTGGGAGAAGCCCTGAGGGAGTGAGGCCAAGAGGTGGGATGCGCAATGGGGGACGCTGGACACTTTCACTCTGTAGTGGTAGCGACCTGTTGAGTTTCCTTGTGTGTTGGGAGTGGGATGATCGGGGCTACACTTCAGAGTTACACTTCAGAGTCGCAGCACGTGAGACAGGGCAGACTGCGGAGGCTGGGAGAGGGGTCAGCATGAGCTAGGGACATAGGCAGTAGGACTTGGTGACTGGTCAGGTACGGGATGGGAGATGGTGGTAGGAAGAAGTCAGGAATGACTAAGAGGCTTCAGGTCTCTGTGACCATTTATTCAACAAAATGTATTCCATTCACTTATTTAGCAAACATAAGATGCAGGCCTGCTGTATGCCTCATGCAGCGCCAGGACCTGGCGATTCAGAGAGGAAAGCTATGGTCAGGCAATTATTATGCAGTAGAGGGATCATGGGTGTGGTAGACTCTTCTCTGCTTTACTACAGATCCTCTCCACCTCACCTGCCTCTTCTTCCAGCCGTCTGGAAACCATGTGGATCGATTTCACATGGGCGCAACTGACTGCATCTGACTTCCCCCATGATTTCCTAAGGAAGCAGTGGTAGAACCCTGCTCAGTACTTTCCCCAACACATGGGCAACCTTGAAGTGTGAGCCTAATGCAACACATGGCAAACCTCTGATCAGCGGGAGGCAGAAGCCTTGTCTCCATCCCTGTCCCACTCCCCTGGTGGTTCTGAGATCTGGGTGATAGGGCTTCTCAAGGGTGCGGTCCTGTGGATTGAGCAGCCAGCGACACTTAGCAGTGTCCTGCTTGAAGACACATCTGCCTATTGACTCTGCCTCCTTACCTGCCTTTCTCACCTCATTCCCTATTGTTGCCCCTAAAACTATACACCCTATTGATGTGTTAGTACATCAGCCTTTGCCTCAGGCTCTGCTTCCTGGAGAATCCAGACTGAGCCAATGATTCCTGTTTGAAATGTAGCTTTCCTCACTCTACAATCATATGACATTCCGACTAAGCCTGGAGCATCAAGGTTAGCAGCTATCCTTCACTGCTAGAACAAGTATATGTGTGTAGGGAAAACATTCTGACATTTGATAGCATTCTTTCCAGCATTTACAGGGATTTTTAAAAATTCCTGTGGTTTCCTGTGTGTGAGTCTTGTCTACCTGGATAGATCTTTACCTCCAAGACCTTGTGCCTTGCAACATTTAGGACAACGTTAGCAGGCAAGAGATGCTGGAAAACATCTGCCATGTTGAACTGAAGTTGTTCTTTCTTATTTTTCTGGATTCTACTTTGTCTTTTGCAGATTCACTTTATCTGCAAACTAGTTTCCAAAAGGGCATGTTCTTCCTCTCCTTGTGCTGCCTGTGTGTGGTGAAATATAGCACCAATGGAAACTTACACTGAGCATGAAAATATGACCACTTTCCAACAGACACAATGCTTTATCCAAAGAGCTTTCCTCCCCAGACAGTGGCTCTGAAGGTCCTGCTTGGGAAATATCCAAGTTTGTTGCTACTATCATGTCCCTATATCCCCCTATGTTTCCAAGACATCCTATCTCCCATCCCCCCACCACCGCTGACAAACTGTGACGGCCCCCCAGTTTTATTTGAATTTTTGATGGGAAAGGAAATTAAAGTGTGGAAAGAAACAGTTAATCAAGGACTTCCCTGTCACTAACTTGTCTGTCTTCTTCCCTACCCCCTACAATAGTCTCAAGATTTTAGGAAAATAAAAAATTACTACACACATACTCACACATGTTGAGGTCCCTATTTTAACATGTATAGCAGCCTTTAACCCAGTGGGTTCTCTGGGAGTGGGAGGGGGCAGCTAAAATGATGGTGGCCTTTCGCTCTGCCTCCCATGTCGGGCTCAGGCAGGAGAGCTGAGAGTGTGGAGGTGTTGAGTTCAGGACAGCCAGGGCACTTCAGCTGGTTAGAGAGAGTGAAAGGCGCCCTCTGACAGCTGGGTCTGGGAGCTGTCACGTCATGGATAGAGCTGCTCTGTGTAGCAGCTAAGCTTTCAAAGGGAAACACCTCTGGCTTTTCAAACATGCACTTTCTGCTTCCTTTCCCTGGCACCTACTTAGACCCTGCCATTCCAAGCCCCCATGCTCATTCCTTCCAACACTTGCCATCCACCCCACTGACTTTCCCTTCCCATACAACAGAGCGCTGGGCCATGGGGGTTGTGTGCATATGACTTGCCCTCCCGACTATACTCTGGGACATCAGAGAGTACATCTGACACTACTTTTCTGTTGCCCTCTGTCCCTAGCACATGAGTCATAGGATTTCATAATGGTGAGGAGCCCCCACTAGCAATCACATTTAACTCTTATTTTCCAGGAAACTGAGCCCGGAAGGAGCAAGAGTCCTAGAATCTCAGGGCTGAGCAGTCATCTAGCCTAATCCAATTGCTATGATCTCTCCACTGCCTGGCAATGGTCTTCCAGCTTCTTCTGAGCATTTCCATTGGCAAAGCAGCAGAGTGGTTAAGTGTACTCAGCCTGGTTTCATGGATCTTGGGGCCAGATCTTAGCCTTGCTACTTAACCTCTTTGAGCTTGTTTCCTCATCTGTAAAAGTATCTAACACATAGGATTACTGTGAAGATTAAATGAAGCAAGGCACGTAAAGCACTTAGTATAATAGCTTAGTAAAGTGATTGCTGAATAAATATTAGATATGCTTATGCCATTTCCCAGTACAGCCCAGCTTATCATTAGGTAGCTCTGTTAGAAATGTTTTAGTTTTCTTTTAGTTGAAATCTTTGCTCCTAGAGTTTCTATCTTGTGTGAGTTGCCCAAAGTCACCCAGTGAGTTAGAGTTGGTGACAGAGATGAGACCAGAACCCAGTTCATTCCACAGGGCAGGCTGTCTCTGAAATACTTGCTGCACGAATGAAATGGACAGCAATTTGCCATAATAAACTGCTGTTATCATGATTCCCATTTTAGAAGCTGAGACAACAAAGTGGTTTTCCCAAGGCCTCAGAGCTAGTTAGTGATAGAATCAGTTACAATCCCATGTCTCCTTCCTAGTTTGATGTTCTGTCCCATCACAGGTGCAGCTTTAATGAGATTCTCTGTGCTCCTTCTATCTTAGCAGGCCAGAGAGAAGGATGTGTAGATGAAGATAGACAGCAGCCTGCTATGAGGTCCCCTGCACACAGTTTCCCATGCTACAGAAGCAGGGTTAAAGGACAGGAATAGTTCTGACCTGTAAGTGTACTGGAGACGTAAGATTGGTCCTTTAGCTTTGTAGAGGGCCTTGCATCAAAACTGCGAACACATTTTGCTTCCAGAGAGCCTATCTTGTAGGGATGATGGCTCAAAGTATGGGGTACTCCAGTGGAAACATCCTGGGGAGTCAAGGACAAGAAGAGTACCCTGAGCACCTGAGGGGACAGCTGGAAGATTGTTTAAAAGAGCATTTACCAATTCTACAGCACAGGGGTGGATTGAGCACAGGCTGAACCTCACACTTCCGTTCCACATTATATATGTGATATGGTTAGGCTTTGTGTCCCCACTCAAATCTCATCTTGAATTGTGATTCCAGTAATCCCCATAAATCCCCATGTGTCAAGGGAGAGACCAGGCGGAGGTAATTGAATCATGAGGGCGGTTCCCTCATGCTGTTCTTGTGACAGTGAATGAGTTCTCATGAGATCTGATAGTTTTATAAGGCGCTCTTCCCTCTTTGCTCAGCACTTCTCCTTCCTGCCACCTTGTGAAGAAGATGCCTTGCTTCCCCTTCCCCTTCATCATGATTGTAAGTTTCCGGAGGCCTCCCCTGCTATGC